>NW_025856392.1:600702-616553 GCF_002878395.1 Capsicum annuum | reverse complement strand
ATCATAGTCTTCATTGATGATATCCTTTTCTATTCTTGTAGTGAGCAAAATCATTCAAATGATTTGAGAATTGTATTACAGACCCTCGAAGCCCATTAGTTGCTCACTAAATTCAGTAATTGAAATTTTTGGATTAGACAGTAGCTTTCCTTGTCCATATAGTTTCTAGTGATGGCATCCAAGTTGACCCTAAAAAGTTCAAAGCAGTGAGAAACTGGCCTAGACCCATCTCTCTATTAGATATCATGAGTTTCTTAGGTTTGGCTGGCTATTACAGATGGTTTGTTTAAGGTTTTTGTTTAATTTCCTCCCCAATTTCTTTATTAACTCAAAAGAAGGTCAAATTTTAGTGGTCATATTCTTGCGAGAAGAGTTTATAGGAGTTAAAGACTCCACTCACTTCAGCCCTAGTTTTGACTCTGCTAAATGGCACACATGGGTTCTTTGTATATTGTGATGCTTCTATATTTTGTCTTGGATGGGTTTTGATGCAGAGAGGTAAGTTCATACCCTATGACTCTAGATAGCTTAAATCCCAGAACTATCCTACCCATGATCTTGAGTTGCAAACTGTTATTATTACCTTGAAAATTTGGAGGCACTATCTTTATGAGGTTCGTGTTGACGTGTTCACTGACCATAAAAGTTTACCGTATGTGTTGACATAGAAAGATCTGAATCTTCTTCATATAAGGTAGCTTGAGTTGTTGAAAGATTATGATATGAGTGTGTTGTCCTTTTCCCTCAACTCAACTCATTCTTAACACAATTTGGGACATCCAAAAGGGCTATATTTGCCCTTTTCACCCCAAATTGTTGACAAGAAACCCTCATCTTTTCGTAATATAGACTCTTCTAGTAACCATAGAGTCACCCATTATAGGATGATACTATGCTTATAAGGGTTTCCTATACCACACAACCCTTATAGAATCTCCTGGAAACCACAAAGTCACCCACCGATGTAGAAATAGAAAAGAGGTCCGAAATACACTCGGGATAAAAACCAAAATGTACAGCTACAAGCGGGGTCACATAAGAAATAGTGGACCTTGAGTCAATTAAACCGTACATATAATGAGAAAAGAGTTTCAACATACCAGTAACAACATAAAGCAATGCCTTAAACTCCTGACAGGTAGTGAGAGCATAGAGTCAATTCCGACTTGTGACGAAGCCAGATGGTGCACCCTTATGTGCCATAATTAACGAATAGGAAATTGAAACCATTTTTTACCCAGAAACAACCCTAGCCACTTGACAGTTTCTAAGCATGTGTCCTTGCTCACCATAGTTGAAGCACTTTTCCCTTCTTTCATCACAAAAACTCTAATGTAATCGACCATAAAATCTATAAGGAGGATATGATAGAGCTAATTAGGCCCCACTAACCTAAGATTAAGCGATTTGTTCCCTATAATTTTTTCCACAGTGAAAATATCTATCGCCAGACGACTTTGGGTAAGGAGCAATCCCATCAAGTAGGAGGCAAAATTTCTGCACTTGTTTTTATACATTTTTCTACCATCCTAGTTGTTATACTATTGACCTCCCCCTTGATTTGAATGTCCAACTTTCTTGCTTCGCGTTTGCCCAATTTCAACTCATTTCCTCTTCTATTCCTCCACTTGTTCTATATACATAGCCAGTATGGATATGTCCATGTCCTTGTTCAACAAGGCAACCTTAATCTCTATAATAAAATTTTGAGACAACTCGGAAGGGAAATTCCTCATTTTAGACCTCATACTAGAAACCAACTCTTGAGCATATTTGGATAACTAGTGAAACTTCAAGGAATACTCCTTGACTGACATCTTTCCTTACTTGTGGTTAACAAACTCTCTCGCCTTCGCCTCCCACAACTCATAAGGAATGAAGCGATCAAGAAAATTCTAGAAAAGTCCTCCCACAAGGCAGACTCAATATCCATACTTCTGAGTTGCTCCCACTTTTCATACCACTAATGACCAACATCTTTCAACTAGTAGGATACAAACTCTAATCCTTCCATTTTCTTAACATGCATCACCCAAAAAATCTTTTTAATTTCATATATGAAGACCTGATGATCCTCTATAACTTTCATACCGGTAAACACAAGATGATTAATCCTTATAAATTGGCCATCTCTAGTGGCTTCAAATTATGTAGTAATAGAATTCATATGCTCAGTCTAAGAGGATACCAACTGAGTGATCAAAAGGATAGATTGGCAAAACTCAGCATTATACACTTCAGTTTTAGGTGTTTAGGAAGGAATAACAGAAACCAGTGGAGGTCTATTAAGGACATCAGAGATAGTGGCCCTAAACTTAGTCTAAACCTCTTAGGTAGGATGGGCTAGATTTCCATTATCCTTAATTAAAATAGAAGGGTTCCAACAGATATTAGATTTTCTCATAAGAATGATCTAAAAGGTAAACAAACAGGATTAGAGAGATCCAACACCTTAGACTCTACACCCCAAAAACAAAATTCAAGAAAGTGAAAGATTTCTAAATTTCTCATAGCCTCTCCCTTATGAGTGTGGCGCACTACACACCATTAAAAGAGACACTACTTGATGTGGATTTGTGGACACCGAATTAACCATGAACCTAGGTCCCTAATACCAATCCGACGTAACTCAAACCAGGGCCTAGTTGTGTTGGCTATCTCTAGTCTCACTAGTACTGAAGACCACATCCAATACCCAACCATTAACCGCCCATCACCCCAATTTAGGTGAATTCCAAACACATTATATTTTGATGCTTCAAATTCTAACATACATAAGAATCTTATCTGGGACTACTTCTAGAGTTATAGTTATGAAACCACCAATGAGTCCCCCTATTCTCAAGTAATATTTACCCTTAAGAATGGTAAAATTTTGAGTCTAAACATTGATAGTATAAACCCAGCAATAATTTAGAGATTTAAAATTATAATGAAATTAGCCATGTAATTTATGAAAACTTTCTAAGAATTTTGAGAAAAATGAGAAATATAAGCTCACAAACACCCCAAAATCACCTAGTAATGTTTCTCCCAAGTTTTCACACTTTCTAGAGTTTTTCACTCTTTAACTTATAGCTAAATAGAGAGAAAATTTGGCTGATTAGGGAATTTAGTAGATCTCTGGTGCCACTAAATTGGGCATTCGGCCACTTTAGCAATCACCGTTAAAGTGCCCAGGTGCTACTAAAGTAGTACCCGTCTATGCCTTCCATACTACTTATGTGGACAAGCTCACACTAAAGCAGCATATGTTTGTCAGCTTGCCACTAAAGTCGTACAGTTGGCCTAGCAACTAAAGAGCCCAAATGGAGACTTTAGTGGATGCAGTAGAGTGAACCAACTGAAAACTTAGAAATTTTTACAAATATCTACCAACACCTCGGGATTCATTCAAAATGTCGTATACCTAATGAAATATGCTACATTATCAAATTGATGTTCCAAACTCAAAAGTGGGGTCAAAAGTTCCTTTCAAGGTTTTTTTCATGAAAAGTTGTCCCACACCCAAGTGTCATTTTTATTAATTTTTAGTCAATAGCTCAATGTAATTTTTGAAGCTATGGGACCAAAACAAAGGTATCATAGCCTAAAATTAATGTTTCATAGCTATTGGAACTATCATAATTGGTATACGAGGTTATTAGACTTAAAAATATAATAAGGAATTATTTTTCCCCCATACTCAATCACTTAACATATTCTTTCCTCCTCTCATCATCAAGAATATCAAGAACATTAAGATTAGGGTTCCTCATTGAAAATTCACCTTTCAAGTCCCAAGATGCAAACTTTCTTCATAAGTAAAGGAACTTCAATATGTGGGGTTTACGAAAGAAGTTATTCTATCTTTCTTGTGCCTAAAATACATGGTTTTAGTATTGAATTTCTTTATTTTGAATTAGGGTTCATACCCTAATTACTATCTTCTTGAATTATGCAATTACCATGGGATTAAAGGCTTTAAGTACATCAAGGTTACATATATTTGCATTTTTACTCATAAGAATTGTGATTTAAATTTCCTTATTCGGACTGGAATTGTTGAAGTGTTTCAAGATTATAATTGAGCATGAAATTTTGTCATGAATTTCTAAGAAATTAATCATATGATATAAGTCGTACATACTAGCATTGAGTTTACAAGAAGATTATTCTCTTAAGCTCTATTGATAAGTTTATACTATGATTTAAAGAAACGATTGATCTTTTGATCTTAAAATAAGATAAGTAATCCACATTTGTTCATCTTGATTATGATTTAAAGTGGAGATAAGCATAATCGGTTTTTATTCTATAAACCCTTATGATAGTTTAAGGTGGAATTTCTAAAGTACGACCATATAAGTATTCTAGAAGTAGTATTTATTGCAAAGAAGGGGTAGGTTAAGCTTTTTCCCCGATGTGGATGAAGTTTAGTGATCACTTATTATTAAGGTTCTATTCCAATGTCAAGGATAGGACACCTCTCTACAATTTGGGTCAGAACTTGGACTGTATAATAGCTCATATGGTTTATGTTGGTTAAGAAAACCGCTCAAATGAAAGAATAATAAGTAAATCTTTTAGAACCAAGTGTTACGGCTAAAAAAGTTATCATTATGCTTCATTACTCATGTTTACAATTTTGCAACCTTGTTTTATTCTAGCTCAAGGTGAGTCATTTACACTTACCATGCATGATTTGAAAGTATGTATTTAATTTCTGCTTTACTTATGCATTCGGCCCCACATACTCAGCAAATTCTAGAAAAACTAATCCATATATATGTCTATGTACTATATTGTCTCATAATGTAGGTGCCAGTTATATCCTGATATCATAATTCGACAGTTTACAGCTTTTAGTCAGTAGGTGATAAGTTTTTTTGATTTGAGGACTCAAGTCAACCATAGTTCTAGTATTATTTTCTTTATCTAATCTTATTTATAATGGATAACTGGGAGTTATGTATCGGCTACCTACAGTCAATATTAGTAGAGGTTTCATAGACGTCGTATTTATTTTCAATTTTATTTTGTATAACCAAAGTGTAAATGTGTTTAATAGTTTTGTATTGAACATGTTTATCAAATTCATCTCTTCCTCTTATTTATTTTAAAGTTATGTAATATATTTAGTTGCTCATGAGTTAGGCAAGTATCATGTGTTAGCTTAGGATCATATATGGTTATAAGCACCATATAACATCTAGGTGGTAGTCTCAGAGTGTTACAAAATTTGTAGTAGAGCACAGAGGTCAAGTGTCCTAGGGTGTCTATTAAGCTATGTCTAGTAGACTCTTACAGAATAATATAGAGACTTTTTGAGAGGCTAAATGGCATTTAAGAAATGTTTTCCTTCTTCATGTTCTAGATCATGCTGTAAAGTTATTCTCTCAGAAACTTTTGTTGATTCATTTATTACTCCATAATTCTTCATATTTGACTTATTCTTGAAATAATATGTTTAATAAGTTCCAATTCATACCAAGATGATGCTCTCAGACTTACTATTAGTAATTTCAAAAGTCATACAAGGGGCTTGAGAGGAGCTCAATAGTTTGTTATAAGTCCCTTATGTTGAAAGCTTATTTGCTTATCCATATGAAATGTGTAGTTAAGATCGAATACGATATGTATTCAAATTACTCACTAACCCCTCAATACAGATGGTGCTTATGAGAGGAGATAGTATGTACTTGGATTGTTAAATAGTGTTTGCATTTAAGGGATAATATCACTTAGGGTGTTATGATTCATAAATAGTAAAACACCTCTGAGTTGGAAATATGGATTTAGAAGTTTAGTGACAAGAAGGTTAGAGATAGCGACTGATTAAGAGTATAGTTAGGGATTAAGGAATGTTATAAAGTAATGATTAAGGTGATGCATCTTTAGATGTCACCTAAAAAGGTAATGAACGTGGTGTAGATTTCATAGTGGAAGGTAGAGAAAGAGTTATTTGTTAAGGTGAATTAAGTATGCTTTTAGTGGGAATGGGGTTATTGATTGTATTACCTAGTATTGGAAAAACATAAGTTATTAATGAAAAGTATTTGGTGGTGAGTATTATTAAATTAGTCTTCCCTTGTGGTTGTGAAAAAGGGGGGAGTTTCGATAAAACATACTGATTTATGAAAGTAATTTAGGTGTACAGATGGGTAAATGGTAGTGATGTGTTGAAGGAGGATGTGCTAATGGATTATAATAAGATATGTCGTATGATTATGATTGATTATTATTATTATACAGTTCTAGTGGACTAGTATTTCTTGGTGTTTTATTTTATAGCTTTCAAGTTATAATAGTATGTGAGGATATGTTGTTAATCATGTCTAGAACTACACACAAAGTTTGAAAAGTGTATGATCATCAAGGTGGAAATAATGATTTCTTGTTCGTGATGCTAGTTGTATATAAGTGATCTAGTGGGATAGAACCATTTATGCAAGAGTTTATGTTCATTTATTCACAATTAAGTATGATGTTGTAGGTTGTACCCAAGGTAATATGGGGTTTCATTATTTACTAAGATTATTAAATTTTATGTATGGTTAGTAGTACCCTTGAGTTGCTACATAGGAAAAAGGATAGTTATATAGTGTATGGTGTTCATAATAGATAAATTAAGGAGTTAGGGATAAATGATGTTGAATATTTTGGTATGATAGTAATTATTGTGGTTTATGAAAAAAGAGAAGTTTAAATATGTGATATTAGAAGTTTATGAAGGGAAAAAGACAGATTATGTATTTAATGAGGCAGGTATGCTTGCGGGGGAAAATGTAATTCTATGGAAATGGTTATTAAAGATGTACAAAGTTAAGGATTGTATATATGATGGGATTGTCCATGAATGAAGTTAGTATGTTGGAAATATATTTTATATGCGTGAATTGAGCAATTCTCTATAGAACATTAGAGTGAAGAAACTAGGGCTCAATCCTAAGGATATGGAATAGATCCATAAGCTTAGAAGGTTGGCTCTAATCTAAACAAGAGATGATAGTGGTGATGAAAAATTTCTTAGATGGGAGAGAGTAAATGTTTCTTGTTAGAGAAAGATTGTTGTATGCTTGTTTTATCTAAGGCTATATGTTTTAAGGATGATTGAGGAAGAGATTTTGACATATGTCATGGTTAGTTAAGAATTCTATGTATTTTTATTGGGGATAGTGCATCGGAGTTGTTATTGACAAGATATATTAGAGAAGATGGGAAAAATTTCCTTTGTAGGTTATTTGCCTAAAAGTTCATATGTGGTTAAAATAATATTATTTAATGTCATGTTGGTATATAAGTAGATGGGTGCATTGTGCGTTAGGGAATTCCTAGTATGAGGTTGAATTTAGTTGTTGAAGTGGTAAGAGGAATTATTCTTGAGATGAAAGATATGAATCAAGCATGGGGAATCGATTTCATTGTTTAGACTAGTATTACAGTGTTATGTGTTGCACTTTGTAATTTTTAGTTAGGGTTAAACATGGTGAGAGTATGTAGTTTATCTCCTACTTTAGCTAGCGTAGCTATATGTTCCCATATGAGAATTATAAGTCGAATAAATTGAGCATTGTATTTAATGGGAGAAGTATAGTTATGGGAGCATTTAATAAGTGTGGCTAAGCTTGAAAGTTAGAAGTCGTATTGCCTACAACCTAGTAATTCTATCCTAGCTTATGTATTATAGTCCTATTTTCCATGTTATAGAATTAAAGCCATATTGAGATTGCTTATTAAGATATCTTTTCTAGATCATGCCCAAGAATTATTTGCTCCCTAATTTTATTAGAACTTCTTTCAAAGATTGTTGAAGGAATACTCTAATTTAGTATGAACTTTCAGTTCGATTTAGTTTGTAAAGCCAATAATTCATTTTAGCAATCAAACAGATAAGCTCCTATGGTTTTCCATCTTTCCATTCAGTCTTACTATTAAATTTTAATGAGTATGGCCATTTCATGAATTTAAATATTTGTATTTATTAAAATTATGAATTCAGCTCAGTCCAAACATCATGCATCAGGTTCAGATATTAAGTAATGATTCAACTCATAAGTTTTTTATACATCATCTCCTCTATAGAAATTCAGGAAAGTCAGTATCATTCGAAGATGAATGATTTCAAAGGGGAGATAATAAAATACCTCGTATCTAGAAGGTTATGTATATTATACGACTTCTCCCTTGAGTCATACATAAAATATACTATGGTCTGTTGTAGTCATATGCAAGATAGTGTGGCATGGTGAATATTTTGTTGTTGGTATGAATTAACCCGTAGAAGTCATCAAGTAGGGTACGAGTTGTATGAAGGTAAATCGTAAGTTCATCAGTATAGACTTATTATGTTTCTGTCCAGCTTACGAGTAGTGGCTACATGTGGTACTGACTTATTACGAGTCATAAGATATGACTCGTATGCTGACCAGTGAAGGATCCAAGAATCAATCCTCACATTTTGATAGTTTTATAAGTTACTTGGGCATATATTAAGTCCTCAAATATCTCCTAGCTCATGAAAAAATCAAACCATTCCTTTGTGATTAAATTCTTTGGATTTATATAACTCTAGTGATCTTTACATGAGTATAACATTAGTTCTACAATGAATTCCTGAGTTCAAGACCCCCCAACAGATAGATAATTAAAATAGCTTTCCAACTATACCAATTTTCCCCTAATCTAATATCTGGGTGAAGTGTTATTGCAAAATTAGTGAAGCACTGTCAAAGTTGCCAGTGATTACGACTCCTGATGATGACTCATAATCAGACCATATGAGATGAAAAAAGAAGTAGTATCCACGAAGGTAGAGGTCGAAATCTAGTTTCCTGGTGACGACTCGAGATACGACCCTTACCCAGATCATAGAGTCGTAGTCTAAAATGTCGGGACAACTTCCAAATGATTTCTAGAAGGTTCTTAAGAGTTTTTTTGGTCTTTTATCCTCTTTAAACTTCCAACACATGATTTAAAAACATAAGAAGGCCTTATTATTCCCCTATCCTCAATCATTTACCACGTTCTTTCCTTCTCCCATCATTAAGAAATCGAGAATATTAAGATTAGGGTTCCTCACCCAAAATTCATCCTTCAAGTACCAAGATTTAAACTTTCTTCACAAGCCAAGAAACTTCACGTATCTGGGGTTTATGAACAAGGTTATTCTTTCATCCTTGTACCCAAACTAGACGGTTTTAAGATTGAATTTCTTTATTTTGAATTAGGTTTCATACCCAAATTGCCATTTTCTTGAATTATGCTATTACCATGAGATAAAAGGCTTTAAGTGCATCAAGGTTATATATATTTATGTTTTGAATTATAAGATTCATTTTGTGATTTAAATTTCCTTATTATGACTGTAATTTTAGAAGTGCTTCAAGATGATTTGAGCATGAAGTTTTGTCATGAACTTCCAAGATTTTAAGCATATATTATAAGACCTATGTACAAGTATTGAGTTTACAAGAAGATTATTCTCTTAAACTCCATTGATATGTTTATACTATGATTTAAAGAAAAAATTGATCTTTTGATCTTAAAGTGAAGAGAAGCATAAATGGTTTTCATTCTATAAACCCTTATGCTAGTTTAAGGTGTATTTCCTAAAGTATGATCATATAAGTATTTTGGGAGTAGTATTTAGCACCAAGAAGGAAATGTGGATGAGTGTATCCTTAATTACTAAAAACTATGAACCAATGTGGGTTAAGTTTTTTTTCCCAATATGGATTAAGCTCATTAATCATTTAAGATTAAGGTTATATTCCGACGGTAAGGAAAGGACTGCTCTCCCCAACGAGAATAAGACATTGGTCTCCATGATACGCACATGGTTTAAGTCAGTTAGAAGAACCTCCCAAAAGAAAGAATAATAAGTAAAGCTTTTAGAACGAAGTGTTATGGCTTCCAAAGTTGTCCTTATGCTCATTACTCATGTTTATGATTTTGCAACCTTGTTTTATTAAAGCTCAAGGTGATTCATTTATACTTAGCATGTATGATTTGAAAGTATGTATTCAATTTTTATTTTACTTATGCATTCACCCCCTCATACTTAGTACATTTAAGAAGTGCTGACCCACATATATGTCTATGTGCTACATTTTCTCATAATGTAGGTACTAGTTGTGTCCCACATATCATAATCAGATAATTTATAGCTTCCAGTCAGCGAGTGATGAGTTCTTTTGATTTGAGGACTCGAGTCAACCATAGTTCTAGTAGCATTTTCTTTATCCAGTCATAATTATTAGGGATAGCTGGGGCTCATGTCCTGGATACTTACATTCAGTATTAGTAGAGGCTTCATAGATGATCGTATTTACTTTCTGTTTTGTATTGAATAACCAAAGTGTAAAGGTCTTTAACAATTTTGTATTTAAAAAATTCAGCAAAGACATCTCTTTTTGTTATTTCTTTCTGACTTATGTAACATATTTAGTTGCTCATGATTTATGTAAGTATGATGGGTTAACTTAGTATCACTTATGGTTCTAAGCACCATGTGACCTCCACAGGGTAGTTTTGAGGTATTACAAATCAAGTGTGAGTGATTTCAGATCTTCCATTAATTTCTTGAGAGAATTAATTTTCTTTTTCAAAAATCCCTAGAATATGTGTGGCCTTATTATAGCACCATTAGTGCTCAGAATTCACCAATTCTGCTAGTTAATGTTTCGTGAGAATAGAGGGACATTGCACTACTTTTAAGAGTGTGATTTCAACGATGGGCCCTACGTGAGATTTTATGTAATTTGGGACCTGAAGCGCAATAGTGAAATATGGGTATCATTGTTCTCATATAGATAATTATATTGTGATATTTTATAACATGGCACAATGAGAACACTTCTTGGAAAGGAAAATTGGTGGTCTAGCAGATTCTTTGGGATTTTCTTCGGTGTCCAAGTAGGCTAGGTTTAATTTCTTCATAGATTGAGCTCTTTCATAGTATTTTTATGATATTATACTAGATGTAGGGTGGGAATTAGGTTTTGGATTATGAATGAGAATTTTTGGATTATTTGAACCATTTATGGTATCTTTAAATCGAAAATTAGATATAGTTAGCTTAGTTACTCATGTCTTAGGTGAAGTTGTCTTTGTGGTTCACGTTTAGGATAAAAATGACTTTGTTGCTCAACCAAGGAGAAATTACCTTAGTCACTTTTGCTTAGGGTGGAATTTCCCTTTGTTGCTCATGTTAGGTGAAATTGCCTTAGTTTATATTACATTAGAGGGACTGCCATAGTTTTCCATGGTTGGGAGAAATTTCTATCCTAGGTTTAGTTTGGCTTATAAAATACCTAGAAATGACATTAAATACCTTATACTAGTTTGGGGTATAAGTTGCCTAAAATGGATTTTAGGGTAGAAGTGGGCCGCTATGGCCCACCTTAGGCCAATATTTGGGGTAGACTAATGGTATGGCTTATATTTATATGATTATTGATATGGCTTTTGACTATAATTAATGGTATTATTTATAGATAAGACTAATGGTATGGCTTATATATATTATTATTAATATAGCATCCAAATATGATTGATGATATGATTTATAGATATGACTAATAGTATGACATATATTTATATATGATAATTAATATGGATTCATGATATGATTAATGAAATTATTTACATATAGGACTAATGGTATGGCTTATATCTCTCTATCTATCTATACATATTTATATATATTTTTATTTTTAGGGCTTCTGCACTTGATTAATGATATGATTTATATACATGACTAATGGTAAGTCTTATATATATTGATATGGCTTATGGATTGGATTAATTATATCACCTACGGACATTCTTAGTAATATATTTATAGATGTTATTAATGATATGGCCAATATATATGATTAATGGTTTATAAATATGATTAGTTGCCTAGAGATATGAACAATGGTATAATTATGGATATGGCTATGGAAATAGCCTATGAGCATAGTTATTGGCATGGCTTAATAGATAAGGTATTGGTATGGTTCATGGGTGTAGGGGTAGATATAACTTATGTTGTGTTTCTTGGACTGGGGTATAGATTTGAGTAAAAATGAAAGTATATAGTTTTAGGTCATTTGTATAGTGTAGTGCGTTAGTTCACTAATATTGCTTTTTGATATAATTTATTGATACAATTTATATATATATAAGTTCTAGTTCAATTCCGGACATCGATGATAATGATGATGATATTGATAAAGTGAGTTTCAGCACAAGTCCAGCTAATGTTGATAATAATTATGGTGCTATGATTTTTGGCTCAAGTTCGGCACGTGCAGTTGTTATGATAAGATACGATTTAGATGGATTATTTGTTCTATCCTAATAATGGGTAATTTATGGCTATTCAGTTAGTAGTTCTCTTTATTATACCCTTTAAATTTATGGGGGCCTGCGTTGGGTTATTTATTTTTCCACACTTATTGGCTTTTAGGGGCCAATCTTGTATTTATAGTTGAATGATCTTATTCTACCATTTCCTATGTAATTAAAATCAAGAAGAAGTAATAACAACAAGTATACAAACTATCCATATCTCAATACAATAACTGTAGATCTTTCCATACCGTAAACACCAAACTCAAACTTGTTCCATAACCATCATAAATAACCTCTCAATGCCAAACTCGAAACAAAAATAGTATCTCACATTTTGGACTTGAACAAGAAATAATTTCATGAATATTGAACTTTAACCAGATGTAATACTGTCATAGATACCGGACTTGAATCGATCTCAATATTATAATTTTATGGACTTGAATTGCTCTTATCATCTCCCAAGCACAAGTCTAGAATAAGCGATAATATGCCTAAATCCTCTTCGGGCTCGAGAATGTAATTACGATAATGCGTGAATTAACAAGGAACTAACAACAATAATCTTGGCCTAAGATAGGTCTAAGGGGACACTTCTAATCCCAAAAATCCATTCTAAGGTGAATCTTATCCCCAAGTAGGCTATGGTGTCAGGTCCCACTATAAGGTGCTAGATAAACCTCATTGATTCCTAAGATAGAAATTCAAACTAAGGAATAGGTAGTTAAGTCAATTACACCTAATATTTGTCCTTTAAATCCAAGTCCTAATTTCTAACCCAAAATGATCATAATATCATAATGATACTATAATTAACCTTAAATTAAGAGAAAGGTCAGCCTAGTTACTTAGACACTAAAGAAAGCCCATAAAGTCTGCTAAATTGGTGATATCCCTTTCCAAGAAGCTTCCACATAATGCCACTCTATCAAAATAGTAATCTACACATTAATACAAGAACAATGGTACCCATATTGCATTTTTATACTTTCGGTCCAAAATCAAGTCAAAATCCCATGGCGTACCCGCTTACGGAACCGTACTTTTAAAAC
The DNA here is from genome assembly GCF_002878395.1 of Capsicum annuum. NCBI lineage: Eukaryota > Viridiplantae > Streptophyta > Magnoliopsida > Solanales > Solanaceae > Capsicum > Capsicum annuum. Next base: position 603,180 of record NW_025856392.1, on the reverse strand, counting down.
AGTCAACACGTCACTTTATGATCAAGGATAATTTACCCTTAAGAATATAAAAGTTTTGATCTCAAATGATACTGAAATCAACCCAAAAATAATCTTTGGATTTGGGTCTAAAAGGAAGAATTAAACATAGAATTAAAAGTAAAATTACATGGTTTACGATGAGGAATTGACTATTCAGAGCTAACCAACACCTCGCATTTACCCAAAGATTTGTCTCCTAGTTTCCCACAATCTCTAGTGTTCTTTATATTTTGAGAATTTTGATAAATGGAAGAATTAAACCATGAGCCTGACGGAAACTTACAAGGTTTACGACGTAGAATTTACTATTCAGATCTCACCAAAACACCACAATCACCCAAAGATTTGTATCCTAATTTTCGATACTCTTTAGTGTTTTTTGGATTTTGAGAATTGTGATAAATGGGGTAAAATCGGGTAAAGTGCTGAATTTAATGCCCTCCCAGGTGCCACTTAAGTGGTCACTTAACCGCTTAAATAATCACCGCTAAACCAATCCATGGATCGCAAAAGTGATCCCCTTCTTAGTTCATTCTCTGCTAAATCCATCATGAAACTGCCAAAGCAACAAGGCTGGATTAGACTTCGCTGCTAAAGCAACCGAAGGTCCGCTTTAGCAGGTGCTTCAGTTGAATTAAGCATCAACTGAACTTAGAATTTTTCCAAGTTTCCATAGGAATCCTGTGAATGCAAATAAACTATGCTACCCTATCAAATTGAATAATCCAGACTCAATGTCACCATCAAAATTTTCATCCAAAGTTATTTTAGATGAAATGTGGGGCCCATACCAAATGGCCAAATATGACTAATAGCCCAAAATAAGTTTGAAAGCCTTGGAACCCAAACCCAAGGTCTTTCTAGCCGAAAATTATGTTCTACAGCCGATGGAACTGTCGAAATTGGAATACAAGGTTGTTACCCTAATGTTTATGCTGGATAGCCAATCCTTACAAGTGAATACTTAGAAATAAATAATTGGCTCTGAAAACCAAATGAACCACCCGATAACTGAACTGTTAGCTTTAGTAAGTCACAAATGACTCGGGGAAGCTATTGGAAAGCTATAAGTGGAAAAAATATATGTAATGAAGAAAATGACCTAGAAGGTTACGACAAACTAGTCATTCAATAATGAGGAATAAGAAGGTATAGGGGAAGAGGTATAGCAACACCCGCCATGGATGGAGCTCGAGAAGCTACTAATCAAGCTCATCGAAGGTTAGTCACAAATCCCTTACCCTTGGGATTAATTTAAAAAGGTTGAGTTTATAAACAAAGATGATATGGAGAAGTATGAGGAGGCATGAACTATAGGTGAATCTCTTCCCCTAATATTTTGTAAGATGATTCAGCAGGTGCTTCTTTTTTTTTGGGTTGGTCGATATCAGAGTTGCTCTTTTTATGCCTTCTTATAAGTTTCTTGGTTATTATTCAATTACAACTCTTTTCCCTGGGGTGGTTAAGGCTACTAAAATTTTCCTTTATCGAGTGTTAGGTTTTTTCATGACTAGGACCGAGTATGAAATGTTGACTAACTTCCTAAAAATAAAAGAACCTACTTTTGTTGGTTCTAAGAACAAGGGTGTGTTTGAGTATATTATTGATTTTTATGAGAGGCTGCATAAAATAGGTAGAAAAAAATGTGTTAAGTTTGTTACCTTCTAGCTACAAGGTGATACAAAATAGTGGTAGAGGGAATATATATCGTGTCGGTCACCATCTGTACTCCTTGTGATCGTAAGAAGGATAAGTTTTTGGCCCTTGAGTAGGGAAATATGTCTGTTGAAACCTATAAGGCTAATTTTTTTACTTTGTCCTATTATGCTACTCAGTTACTTGGGATAGAAAATGAGAGGATTCAATTTTTTGGGAAGGGTCTGAACATTGACTTGCAAGTTTTATCTGTTTATATGGATTTAGCTGGAAGGACTTTCAATGATATTTTTTATTAGGTGAAGATGCTAGAAGGAGTCAAGGTGGTTAATTAGGTTATGGCGTTAGCAAAGAATTCATAGAATGCAAGTAACCTTAGTGGTTCTTACTTTGAAGGTCATAACCATCAGACCAATCTGGCTTCAATGATTTAGTTAGCTTTGCCAGCTTCTACAATGATTCATAAAGAGGCCACTTAGTTGCCCTTGGTTACGAGAATCCAAGGGGCTTTATATTCGTTGGTAAATAGACATTTCTTAAATCGAGGTTGTTACACTTATGGTTTTATAGGGAACTTTAAGAGAGCTTAACCTCCAAAAAAGTTTAGTTTTTAGGTTCAGCAGTAGGATAGAGTTGTGATTCCTGCTACTATAGGTAATGAACAGGGTGGTAAAGAAGGTAGGCGGCGTAATCATAATGGAGGTTGTGCTAGAAATTAGGATTGTGGTAATGCATGAAGAGGTGGTGCCTAGTCTACTAAGGATGCCTAGATTGATGATTAAACTCATTATTATTCCTTTC
>NW_025856392.1:503997-597702 GCF_002878395.1 Capsicum annuum | reverse complement strand
ATCATAGTCTTCATTGATGATATCCTTTTCTATTCTTGTAGTGAGCATAATCATGCAAATGATTTGAGAATTGTATTATAGACCCTCGAAGCCCATCAGTTGCTCACTAAATTTAGTAAGTGAAATTTTTTGATTAGACAGTATCTTTCCTTGTCTATATAGTTTCTAGTGATGGCATCCAAGTTGACCCTCAAAAGTTCAAAGCAGTAAGAAAATAGCCTAGACCCATCTCTCTATTAGATATCATGAGTTTCTTTGGTTTGGCTGGCTATTATAGATGGTTTGTTTAAGGGTTTTGTTTAATTTCCACCCCAATGTCTTTATTAACTCATAAAAAGGTCAAATTTTAGTGGTCATATTCTTGCAAGAAGAGTTTTTAGGAGTTAAAGACTCCACTCACTTCAGCCCTAGTTTTGACTCTACTAAATGGCACACATGGGTTCTTTGTATATTGTGATGCTTCTATATTTGGTCTTGGATGGGTTTTGATGCAAAGAGGTAAGGTCATACCCGATGACTCTAGATAGCTTAAATCCCAGAACTATCCTACCCATGATCTTGAGCTGCAAACTGTTATTATTACCTTGAAAATTTGGAGGCACTATCTTTATGAGGTTCGTGTTGACGTGTTCAGTGACCATAAAAGTTTACCGTACATGTTGACATAGAAAGATCTGAATCTTCTTCATAGAAGGTAGCTTGAGTTTTTGAAAGATTATGATATGAGTGTGTTGTCCTTTTCCCTCAACTCAACTTATTCTTAACACAATTTGGGACATCCAAAAGGGCTATATTTGCCCTTTTCACCCCAAATTGTTGACAAGAAACCCTCATCTTTTCGCAATATAGACTCTTCTAGTAGCCACAGAGTCACCCATTATAGGATGATACTATGCTTTATAAGGGTCTCCTATTCCACACAACCCTTATAGACTCTCCTGGAAACCACAAAGTTACCCGCCGATGTAGAAACAGAAAAGAGGTCCGAAATACACTCGGGATAAAAACCAAAATGCACAGCTACAAGCAGGGTCACATAAGAAATGGTGGACCTTGAGTCAATTAAACCGTACATATCATGAGAAAAGAGTTTCAACATACCAGTAATAATATAAAGCGATGCCTTAAACTCTTGATAGGTAGTGAGAGCATAGAGTCAATTCCGACTTGTAACGAAGCCAGATGGTGCACCCTTATGTGCCATAGTTAATGAATAGGAAATTGAAACCATTTTTTACCCAGAAACAACCCTAGCCACTGGACATTTTCTAAGCATGAGTCCTTGCTCACCATAGTTGAAGCACTTTTCCCATCTTTCATCACAAAAACTCTAATGCAATCGACTATAAAATCTATAAGGAGGATATGATAGAGCTGATTGAGCCCCACTAACCTAAGATTAAGCGATTTGTTCCCTATAATTTTTTCCACAGTGAAAATGTCTATCGCCAGACGACTTTGGGTAATGAGCAATGCCATCAAGTAGGAGGCAAAATTTCTGCACTTCTTTTTATACAATTTTCTACCATCCTAGTTGTTATACTGTTGACCTCCCCCTTGATTTGAATGTACAATTTTCTTGCTTTGCCTTTGCCCAATTTTAACTTGTTTCCTCTTCTATTCCTCCACTTGTTCTATATACATAACCAGTATGGAGATGTCCATGTCCTTGTTCAACAAGGCAGCCTTAATCTCTATAATAAAATTTTGAGACAACTCGGAAGAGAAATTCCTTATTTTAGACCTCATACTAGAAACCAACTCTTGAGCATATCTAGATAAATGGTGAAACTTCAAGGAATACTCCTTGACTGACATCTTTACTTACTTTTGGTTAACAAATTCTCTCGCCTTCGCCTCTCACAACTCATGAGGAATGAAGCAATCAAGAAAATTCTAGAAAAGTCCTCCCACAAGGCAGACTCCATATCCACACTTCTGAGTTGCTCCCACTTTTCATACCACTAATGACTAATATCTTTCAACTGGTAGGATATAAACTCTAATCCTTCCATTTTCTTAACATGCATCACCCAAAAAATCTTTTTAATTTCATATATGAAGACCTGATGATCCTCTATAACTTTCATACCGGTTAACACAAGAGGATTAATCCTTATAAATTGGCCATCTCTAGTGGCTTCAAATTATGTAATAACAGAATTCATATACTCAGGCTAAGACGATACCAATTGAGTGATCAAAAGGATAGACTAGCAAAACTCAACATTATACACGTCAGTTTTAGGTGTTTAGGAAGGAATAACAGAAATAGGTGGAGGTCTATTAAGGACATCAGTGATAGTGGCCCTAAACTTAGTCTAAACCCCTTAGGTAGGATGGGCTAGATTTCCATTATCCTTAATTAAAATAGAAGGGTTCCAATGGATATTAGATCTTCTTATAAGAATGATCTAAAAGGTGAACAAACAGGATTAGAAAGATCCAACACCTTAGACTCTACACCCTAAAAACAAAATTCAAGAAAGAGAAAGATTTCTAAATTCCTCGTAGCCTCTCCCTTATGAGTGTGGCGCACTACACACCATTAAAAAAGATACTACTTGATGTGGATTTGTAGACACTGAATTAACCATGAACCTAGGTCCCTAATACCAATCTGACATGACTCAAACCAGGGCGTAGTTTTGTTGGATATCTTTAGTCTCACTAAGACTGGAGACCACATCCAATACCCAACCATTAACCGCCCAATACCCCAAGTTAGGTGAATTCCAAACATATTATATTTTGATGATTCAAATTCTAATACATAAGAATCTTATCTTGGACTACTTCTAGAGTTATAGTTATGAAACCACTAATGAGTCCCCCTATTCTCAAGGAATATTTACCCTTAAGAATGGTTAAATTTTGAGTCTAAACATTGATAGTATAAACCCAACAATAATTTAGAGATTTTTTAAAATAATAAAGAAATTAGCCTTGTAATTTATGAAAACATACCAAGAATTTGGAGAAAAATGAGAAATATAAGTTCACAAACTCCCCAAAATCACCTAGTAATGTTTCTCCCAAGTTTCCACACTTTCTAGAGTTTTTCACTCTTTGACATATGGCTAAATAGAGAGAAAATTTGGCTGATAAGAGAATTTAGTGGATCTCTGGTGCCACTAAATTGGGCATTGGTCCACTTTAACAATCACCGCTAAAGTGCCCAGGTGCTACTAAAGTAGTACCCGTCTATGCCTTACATACTACTTATGTGGACAAGCTCACACTAAAGCAGCATACGTTTGTCAGCTTGCCACTAAAGTCGTACAGTTGGCCTAGCAACTAAAGAGCCCAAATGGAGACTTTAGTGGATGCAGTAGAGTGAACCAACTGAAGACTTAGAAATTTTTACAAATATCTACCGACACCTCGGGATTCATTCAAAATCTCGTATACCTAATGAAATATGCTACGTTATCAAATTGATGTTCCAAACTCAAAAGTGGGGTCAAAAGTTCCTTTCAAGGTTTTTTTCATGAAAAGTGGTCCCACACCCAAGTGTCATTTTTATTAATTTTTAGTCAATAGCTCGATGTAAGTTTTGAATCTATGGGACCAAAACAAAGGTCTCATATCCTAAAATTAATGTTTCATAGCTATTGGAACTATCATAATTGGTATACGAGGTTATTAGACTTAAAAATATAATAAGGAATTATTTTTCCCCCATACTCAATCACTTAACACATTCTTTCCTACTCTCATCATCAAGAATATCAAGAACATTAAGATTAGGGTTCCTCACCAAAAATTCACCTTTCAAGTCCCAAGATGCAAACTTTCTTCATAAGTAAAGGAACTTCAATATATGGGGTTTACGAAAGAAGTTATTCTATCTTTCTTGTGCCTAAAATACATGGTTTTAATATTGAATTTCTTTATTTTGAATTAGGGTTCATAACCTAATTACTATCTTCTTGAATTATGCAATTACGATGGGATTAAAGGCTTTAAGTACATCAAGGTTACATATATTTGCATTTTGACTCATAAGAATTGTGATTTAAATTTCCTTATTCGGATTGGAATTGTTGAAGTGTTTCAAGATGATAATTGAGCATGAAATTTTGTCATGAATTTCTAAGAAATTAATCATATGATATAAGTCATATGTACTAGCATTAAGTTTACAAGAAGATTATTCTCTTAAGCTCTATTGATAAGTTTATACAATGATTTAAAGAAAGGATTGATCTTTTGATCTTAAAATAAGATAAGTAATCCACATTTGTTCATCTTGATTATGATTTAAAGTGGAGATAAGCATAATAGGTTTTTATTCTATAAATCCTTATGATGGTTTAAGGTGGAATTTCTAAAGTACGACCATATAAGTATTCTAGAAGTAGTATTTATTGCAAAGAAGGGGTAGGTTAAGCTTTTTCCCCGATGTGGATGAAGTTTAGTGATCACTTAATATTAAGGTTCTATTCCAATGTCAAGGACAGGACATCTATCTACAATTTGGGTAAGAACTTGGACTATATAATAGCTCATATGGTTTATGTCGGTTAAAAGAACTGCCCAAATGAAAGAATAATATGTAAATCTTTTAGAAATAAGTATTACGGCTCAAAAAGTTATCATTATGCTTCATTACTCATGTTTACAATTTTGCGGCCTTGTTTTATTCTAGCTCAAGGTGAGTCATTTATACTTAGCATGCATGATTTGAAAGTATGTATTTAATTTTTGCTTTACTTATGCATTCGACCCCACATACTCAGCAAATTCTAGAAAAACTAATCCACACATATGTCTATGTGCTATATTGTCTCATAATGTAGGTGCCAGTTATATCTCGATATCATAATTAGACAGTTTGCAGCTTCCAGTCAGTAGCTGATAAGTTTTTCTGATTTGAGGACTCGAGTCAACCATAGTTCTAGTATTATTTTCTTTATCTAATCTTATTTATAATGGATAACTGGGAGTTATGTATCGGCTAACTATAGTCAATATTAGTAGAGGTTTCATAGACGTCGTATTTATTTTCAATTTTATTTTGTATAACCAAAGTGTAAATGTGTTTAACAGTTTTGTATTGAACATGTTCATCAAAGTCATCTCTTCCTCTTATTTATTTTAGAGTTATGTAACATATTTAGTTGCTCATGAGTTAGGCAAGTATCATGTGTTATCTTAGGATCATATATGGTTATAAGCACCGTATAACATCAAGGTGGCAGTCTCACAGTGTTACAAAATTTATAGTAGAGCACAGAGGTCAAGTGTCCTAGGGTGTCTATTAAGCTATGTCTAGTAGACTCTTACAGAATAATATAGAGACTTTTTGAGAGGCTAAATGGCATTTAAGAAATGTTTTCCTTCTTTATGCTCTAGATCATGCTGTAAAGTTATTCTCTCAGAAACTTTTGTTGATTCATTTATTACTCCATAATTCTTCATATATGACTTATTCTTGAGATAATATGTTTAGTAAGTTCCAATTCCTACCAAGATAATGCTCTCAGATTTACTATTAGTAATTTCAAAAGTCATACAAGGGGCTTGAGAGGAGCTCAATAGTTTGTTATAAGTCCCTTATGTTGAAAGCTTATTTGCTCATCCATATGAAATGTGTAGTTAAGATCAAATACGATATGTATTCAAATTCCTCACTAACCCCTCAATACAGATGGTGTTTATGAGAGGAGATAGTATGTACTTGGATTGTTAAATAGATTTTGCATTTAAGGGATAATATCACTTAGGGTGTTATGATTCATAAATAGTAAAACACCTCTGAGTTGGAAATATGGATTTAGAAGTTTAGTGACAAGAAGGTTAAAGATAGCGACTGGTTAAGAGTATAGTTAGGGATTTAGGAATTTTATAAAGTAATGATTAAGGTGATGCATCTTTAGATATCACCTAAAAAGGTAATGAACATGGTGTAGATTTCATAGTGGAAGGTAGAGAAAGAGTTATTTGTTAAGGTGAATTAAGTATGCTTTAAGTAGGAATGGGGTTATTGATTGTATTACCTAGTATTGGAAAAACATAAGTTATTAATGAAAAGTATTTGGTGGTTGAGTATTATTAAATTAGTCTTCCCTTGTGGTTGTGAAAAAGTGGGGAGTTTTGATAAAACATACTGATTTATGAAAGTAATTTAGGTGTACAGAGAGGTAAATGGTAGTAATGTGTTGAAGGAGGATGTGCTAATGGATTATAATAAGATATACCGTATGATTATGATTGATTATTATTATTATGCGATTCTAGTAGACTAGTATTTCTTGGTGTTTTATTTTATAGCTTTCAAGTTATAATAGTATGTGAGGATATGTTGTTAATCATGTCTAGAACTACACACAAAGTTTGAAAAGGGTATGATCATCAAGGTGGAAATAATGATTTCTTGTTCGTGATGCTAGTTGTATGTAAGTGATCTAGTGGGATAAAACCATTTATGCAAGAGTTTATGTTCATTTATTCGCAATTAAGTATGATGTTGTCGGTTGTACCCAAGGTGATATGGGGTTTCATTATTTACTAAGATTATTAAATTTTATGTATGGTTAGTAGTACCCTTGAGTTGCTACATAGGAAAAAGGATAGTTATATAGTGTATGGTGTTCATAATAGATAAATTAAGGAGTTAGGGATAAATTATGTTGAATATTTTGGTATGATAGTAATTATTATGGTTTATGAAAAAATAGAAGTTTAAATATGTGATATTAGAAGGTTATGAAGGAAAAAAGATAGATTATGTATTTAATGAGGCAGGTATGCTTGCGGGGGAAAATGTAATTCTATGGAAATGGTTATTAAAGATGTACAAAGTTAAGGATTGTATATATGATGGGATTGTCCATGAATGAAGTTAGTATGTTGGAAATATAGTTTATATGCATGAATTGAGCAATTCTCTATAGAACATTAGAGTGAAGAAACTAGGGCTCAGTCCTAAGGATATGGAATAGATCCATAAGCTTAGAAGGTTGGCTCTAATCTAAACGAGAGGTGATAGTGGTGATGAAAAATTTCTTAGATAGGAGAGAGTAAATGTTTCTTGTTAGGGAAAGATTGTTGTATGTTTGTTTTATCTAAGGCTATATGTTTTAAGGATGATTGAGGATGATATTTTGACATATATCATGGTTAGTTAAGAATTCTATGTGTTTTTATTGGGGATAGTGCATCGAAGTTGTTATTGACAAGATATATTAGAGAAGATGGGAAAAATTTCCTTAGTAGGTTATTTGCCTAAAAGTTCATATGTGGTTAAAATGATATTATTTAATGTCATATTGGTATATAAGTAGATGGGTGCATTGTGCGTTAGTGAATTCCTAGTCTGAGGTTAAATTTAGTTGTTGAAGTGGTAAGAGGAATTATTGTTGAGATGAAAGATATGAATCACGCATGGGGCATCGATTTCATTGTTTAGACTAGTATTACAGTGTTATGTGTTGCACTTTGTAATTTTTAGTTATGGTTAAACAGGGTGAGAGTATGTAGTTCATCTCCTACTTTAGCTAGCGTAGCTATATGTTCCCATGTGAGAATTATAAGTCGAAAAAATTGAGCATTGTATTTAATGGGAGAATATAGTTATGGGAGTATTTAATAAGTGTGTCTAAGCTTGAAAGTTAGAAGTCGTATTGCCTACAACCTAGTAATTCTATCCTAGCTTATGTATTATAGTCCTATTTTCCATGTTATAGAGTTAAAGCCATATTGAGATTGCTTATTAATATATCTTTTATAGATCATGCCCGAGAATTATTTGCTCCCTAATGTTATTAGAACTTATTTCAAAGAGTGTTGAAGGAATACTCTAGTTTAGTATAAACTTTCAGTTTGATTTAGTTTGTAAAGCCAATAATTCATTTTAGCAATCAAACAGATAAGCTCCTATGGTTTTTCATCTTTCCATTTAGTCTTACTATTAAATTTTAATGAGTATGGCCATTTCATGAATTTAAATATTTGTATTTATTAAAATTATGAATTCAGCTCAGTCCAAACATCATGCATCAGGTTCAGATATTAAGTAATGATTCAGCTCATAAGTTTTTTATACATCATCTCCTCTATAGAATTTCGGGAAAGTCAATATCATTCGAAGATGAATGATTTCAAAGGGGAGATAGTAAAATACCTCGTGTCGGAAGGTTAAGTATATTATACGACTTCTCCCTTGAGTCATACATAAAATATACTAGTGGTCTGTTGTAGTCGTATGCAAGATAGTGTTGCATAGTGAATATTTTGTTGTTGGTATGAATTAACCCATAGAAGTCATCAAGTAGGGTACGAGTTGTATGAAGGTAAATTGTAAGTTCATCACTACAGACTCATTATGTTTCTGTCCAGCTTAGGAATAATGGCTACATATGGTACTGACTTATTACGAGTCATAAGATATGACTCGTAAACTGACCAGTGAACGATCCAAGAATCAAGCCTCACATTTTGATAGTTTTATAAGTTACTTGGGCATATATTAAGTCCTCAAATATCTCCTAGCTCATGAAAAAATCAAAACATTCCTTCGCGATTAAATTCTTTGGATTTATATAACTCTAGTAATATTTACATGAGTATAACATTAGTTCTACAATGAATTCCTGAGTTCAAGACCCCCCAACAGATAGATAATTAAAATAGCTTTCCAACTATACCAATTTTTCCCTAATCTAATATCTAGGTGAAGTGTTATTACAAAATTAGTGAAGCACTGTCAAAGTTGCCAGTGATTATGACTCCTGATGATGACTCATAATCAAACCATACAAGAAGAAAAAAGAAGTAGTATCCACGATGGTAGAGGTCGAAATCTAGTTTCCTGGTGACAACTCGATATACGACCCTTACCCAGATCATAGAGTCATAGTCTAAAATGTCGGGACAACTTCCAAATGATTTCTAGAAAGTTCTTAAGGGTTTTTTGGTCTTTTCTCTTGTTTAAACTTCCAACACATGATTTAAAAACATAAGAAGGACTTATTTTTCCCCTATCCTCAATCAATTACCACGTTCTTTCCTTCTCCCATCATCAAGAAATCGAGAATATTAAGATTAGGGTTCCTCACCCAAAATTCATCCTTCAAGTACAAAGATTTAAACTTTCTTCACAAGTCAAGAAACTTCACATATCTGGGGTTTATGAACAAGGTTATTCTTTCATCCTTGTACCCAAAATAGATGATTTTAAGATTGAATTTCTTTATTTTAAATTAGGTTTCATACCCAAATTTCCATTTTCTTGAATTATGCTATTACATGAGATAAAAGGCTTTAAGTGCATCAAGGTTATATATATTTATGTTTTGAATTATAAGATTCATTTTGTGATTTAAATTTCCTTATTATAGCTGTAATTTTAGAAGTGCTTCAAGATGATTTGAGCATGAAGTTTTGTCATGAACTTCCAAGATTTTAAGCATATATTATAAGACCTATGTACAAGTATTGAGTTTACAAGAAGATTATTCTCTTAAACTCCATTGATATGTTTATACTACGATTTAAAGAACAAATTAATCTTTTGATCTTAAAGGGAAGAGAAGCATAAATGGTTTTCATTCTATAAACTCTTATGCTAGTTTAAGGTGTATTTCCTAAAGTATGATCATATAAGTATTTTGGGAGTAGTATTTAGCACCAAGAAGGAAATGTGGATGAGTGTATCCTTAATTACTAAAAACTATGAGCCAATGCAGGTTAAGTTTTTTTTCCCAATATGGATTAAGCTCATTATTCATTAAAGATTAAGGTTCTATTCCGACGGTAAGGAAAGGACAGCTCTCCCCAACGAGAATAAGACATTGGTCTCCATGATATGCACATGGTTTAAGTCAGTTAGAAGAACCTCCCAAATGAAAGAATAATAAGTAAAGCTTTTAGAACTAAGTGTTATGGCTTACAAAGTTGTCCTTATGCTTATTACTCATGTTTATGATTTTTCAACCTTTTTTTATTAAAGCTCAAGGTGATTCATTTATACTTAGCATTTATGATTTGAAAGTATGTATTCAATTTTTATTTTACTTATGCATTCACCCCCTCATACTTAGTACATTTAAGAAGTGTTGACCCACTTATATGTGTATGTGCTACAGTTTCTCATAATGTAGGTACTAGTTGTGTCCCACATATCATAATAAGATAATCTATAGCTTCCAGTCAGCGGGTGATGAGTTCTTTTGATTTGAGGACTCGAGTCAACCATAGTTCTAGTAGCATTTTCTTTATCTAGTCATAATTATTAGGAATAGCTAGGGCTCATATCCCGGATACTTACATTCAGTATTAGTAGAGGCTTCATAGACGATCGAATTTACTTTCTGTTTTGTTTTGAATAACCAAAGTGTAAAGGTCTTTAACAATTTTGTATTTAAGAAATTCAGCAAAGACATCTCTTTTTGTTATTTCTTTCTGACTTATGTAACATATTTAGTTGCTCATGATTTATGTAAGTATGATGGGTTAACTTAGTATCACTTATGGTTCTAAGCACCGTGTGACATCCACGGGGTAGTTTTGAGGTATTACAAATCAAGTGTGGGTGATTTTAGATCTTCCATTAATTTCTTGAGAGAATTAATTTTCTTTTTCAAAAATCCCTAGAATATGTGTGGCCTTATTATAGCACCATTAGTGCTCAAAATCCACCAATTCTGATAGTTAATGTTTCATAAGAATAGAGGGACATTGCACTAGTTTTAAGAGTTTGATTTCAACGATGGGCCCTACGTGAGATTTTATGTAATTTGGGACCTGAAGCGCAATAGTGAAATATGGGTATCATTGTTCTCATATAGATAATTATATTGTGATATTTTATAACATGGCACAATGAGAAAACTTCTTAAAAAGGAAAATTAGTGGTCTAGCAGATTCTTTGGGATTTTCTTCGGCATCCAAGTAGGCTAGGTTTAATTTCTTCATAGATTGAGCTTTTTCATAGTATTTTTATGATATTATACTAGATGTAGAGTGGGAATTAGGTTTTGGATTATGAATGAGAATTTTTGCATTATTTGAACCATTTATGGTATCTTTAAATCAAAAATTAGATATAGTTAACTTAGTTACTCATGTCTTAGGTGAAGTTGTCTTTGTGGTTCACGTTTAGGATGAAAATGACTTTGTTTCTCAACCAAGGAGAAATTACCTTAGTCACTTATGCTTAGGGTGGAATTACCCTTTGTTGCTCATGTTAGGTGAAATTGCCTTAGTTTATATTACATTAGAGGGACTGCCATAGTTTTTCATGGTTGGGAGAAATTTCTATCCTAGGTTTAGTTCGGCTTATGAAATACCTAGAAATGACATTAAATACCTTATACTAGTTTGGGGTATAAGTTTCCTAAAATGGATTTTAGGGTAGAAGCGGGCCGCTATGGCCCACCTTAGGCTAATATTTGGGGTAGACTAATGGTATGGCTTATATTTATATGATTATTGATATGGATTTCGACTATGATTAATGGTATTATTTATAGATAAGACTAATGGTATGGCTTATATATATTATTATTAATATAGCATCTAAATATGATTGATGATATGATTTATAGATATGACTAATAGTATGACATATATTTATATATGATAATTAATATGGATTCATGATATGATTAATGAAATTATTTACATATAGGACTAATGGTATGGCTTATATATCTCTCTCTATCTATCTATACGTATTTATATATATTTTTATTTTTAGGGCTTCTGCACTTGATTAATGATATGATTTATATACATGACTAATGGTAAGTCTTATATATATTGATATGGCTTATGGATTGGATTAATTATATCACCTACAAACATTCTTAGTAATATATTTATAGATAGTATTAATGATATGGCCAATATATATGATTAATGGTTTATAAATATGATTAGTTGCCTAGAGACATGAACAATGGTATAATTATGGATATGGCTATGGAAATAGCCTATGAGCATGGTTATTGGCATGACTTAATAGATAAGGTATTGGTATGGTTCATGGGTGTAGGGGTAGATATAACTTATGCTGTGTTTCTTGGACTGGGGTATAGATTTGTGTAAAAATGAAAGTATATAGTTTTAGGTCATTTGTATAGTGTAGTGCGTTAGTTCACCAAAATTGCTTGTTGATACAATTTGTTGATACAATTTATATATATATATATGAGTTCTAGTTCAATTCCGGACATTGATGATAATGATGATGATATTGATAAAGTGAGTTCCAACACAAGTCCAGCTAATGATAATAATAATTATGGTGCTATGATTTTTGGCTCAAGTTCGATACGTGCAGTTGTTAGGATAAGATACGATTTAGATGGATTATTTGTTCTATCCTAATAATGGGTAATTTATGGCTATTCAGTTAGTAGTTCTCTTTATTGTACCCTTTAAATTTATGGGGGCCTGCGTTGGGTTATTTACTTTTCCACACTTATTGGCTTTTAGGGGCCAATCTTGTATTTATAGTTGAATGATCTTATTCTACCATTTCCTATGTAGTTAAAATCAAGAAGAAGTAATAACAACAAGTATACAAAATATCCATATCTCAGTACCATAACTGTAGATCTTTCCATACCGTAAACACCAAACTCAAACTTGTTTCATAACCATCATAAATAACCTCTCAATACCAAACTCGAAACAAAAATAGTATCTTACATTTTGGACTTGAACAAGAAATAATTTCATGAATACTGAACTTTAACCAGATGTAATACTGTCATAGATGTTGGACTTGAATCGATCTCAATATTATAATTTTATGGACTTGAATTGCTCTTATCATCTCCCAAGAACAAGTCTAGAATAAGCGATAATATGCCTAAATCCTCCTCGGGCTCAAGAATGTAATTACGATAATGCGTAAGGGCCTATTGAATTAAGAAGGAACTAACAACAATAACCTTGGCCTAAGATAGGTCTAAGGGGACACTTCTAATCCCAAAAATCCATTCTAAGGTGAATCCTATCCCCAAGTAGGCTATGGTGTCAGGTCCCACTATAAGGTGCTAGATAAGCCTCATTGATTCCTAAGATAGAAATTCAAACTAAGGAATAGGTAATTAAGTCAATTACACCTAATATTTGTCCTTTAAATCCAAGTCCTAATTTCTAACCCAAAATGATCATAATAACATAATGATACTATAATTAACCTTAAATTAAGAGAAAGGTCAGCCTAGTTACTTAGACACCGAAGAAAGCCCATAAAGTGTGCTAAATTGGTGATATCCCTTTCCAAGAAGCTTCCACATAATGCCACTCTATAAAAATAGTAATCTACACATTAATACAAGAACAATGGTACCCATATTGCATTTTTATACTTTTGGTCCAAAATCAAGTCAAAATCCCATGGCGTACCCGCTTACGGAACCATACTTTTAAAACAGTCAACACGTCACTCTATGATCAAGGATAATTTACCCTTAAGAATAGAAAAGTTTTGATCTCAAATGATACTGAAATCAACCCAACAATAATCTTTGGATTTGGGTCTAAAAGGAAGAATTAAACATAGAATTAAAAGGAAAATTACATGGTTTACGACGAGGAATTAACTATTCAGAGCTAACCAACACCTCGCAATTACCCAAAGATTTGTCTCCTAGTTTCCCACAATCTCTAGTGTTCTTTATATTTTGAGAATTGTGATAAATGGAAGAATTAAACCATGAGTCAGATGGAAACTTACAAGGTTTACGACGTAGAATTTACTATTCAGATCTCACCAAAACCCCACAATCACCCAAAGATTTGTATCCTAATTTTCAATACTCTTTAGTGTTTTTTGGATTCTGAGAATTGTGATAAATGTGGTAAAATCAGGTAAAGTGCTGAATTTAATGCCCTCCCATGTGCTACTTAAGTGTTCACTTAACCGCTTAAGAAATCACCGCTAAACCAGTCCATGGATCGCAAAAGTGATCCCCTTCTTAAGTCAGTCTTTGCTAAATCGGTCATGATATTGCAAAAGCAACAAGGCTGGATCAGACTTGGCTGCTAAAGCAACTGAAGGTCCACTTTAGCATATGCTTCAGTTGAATTAAGCATCAACTGAACTTAGAATTTTTCCAAGTTTCCATAGGAATCCTGTGAATGCAAATAAACTATGCTACCCTATCAAATTCAATAATCCAGACTCAATGTCACCATCAAAATTTTCATCCAAAGTTATTTTAGATGAAATGTGGGCCCCATACCAAATGGCCAATTATGACTAATAGCCCAAAATGAGTTTGAAAGCCTTGTAACCCAAACCCAAGGTCTTTCTAGCCTCAAATTATGTTCTACAGCTGATGGAACTATCAAAATTCGAATACAAGGTTGTTACCCTAATATTTATGCTGGATAGCCAATCCTTACAAGTGAATACTTAAAAATAAAGAATTGGCTCTGAAAACCAAATGAACCGCCCGATAACTGAACTGTTAGCTGTAAGTCACAAATGACTCGGGGAAGCTATAGGAAAGCTATAAGTGGAAAAAATATATGTAATGAAGAAAATGACCTAGAAGGTTACGACAAACTAGTCGTTCAATAATGAGGAATAAGAAGGTATAGGGGAAGAGGTATAACAACACCCGCCTAGGATGGAGCTCAAGAAGCTGGTAATCAAGCTCATCAAAGGTTAGTGACAAATCCCTTACCCTTGGGATTAATTTAAGAAGGTTCAGTTTATAAACAAAGATGATATGGAGAAGTATGAGGAGGCATGAACTATAGGTGAATCTCTTCCCCTAATATTTTGTAAGATAATTCAGCAGGTGCTTCTTTTTTTTGTGTTGGTCAATATCAGAGTCGCTCTTTTTATGCTTTCTTAGTAGTTTCTTGGTTATTAGTCCATTACAACTATTTTCCCTGGGGTGGTTAAGGCTACTAAAATTTTCCCTTATCGAGTGTTAGGTTTTGTCATGACTAGGACCGAATATGAAATGTTCACTAACTTCCTAAAAATAAAAGCACCTACTTTTGTTGGTTCTGAGAATAAGGGTGTGTTTGAGTACATTATTGATTTTTATGAGAGGCTGCATAAAATAGGTAGAAAAACATGTGTTAAGTTTGTTACCTTCCAGCTACAAGGTGATACCAAATAGTGGTAGAGGGAATATATAGTGTGTCGGTCACCATCTGTACTCCTTGTGATCGTAAGAAGGATAAGTTTTTAGCCCTTGAGTAGGGAAATATGTCCGTTGAAACCTATAAGGATAATTTTTTTGCTTTGTCCTATTATGCTACTCAGTTACTTGGGATAGAAAATGAGCGGATTTAATTTTTTGGGAAGGGTCTGAACATTGACTTGCAAGTTTTATCTGTTTATATAGATTTAGCTGGAAGGACTTTTAATGATATTTTTTATTAGGTGAAAAAGGTAGAAGGAGTCAAGGTGGTTAATTAGGTTATGGCATTAACAAAGAATTCATAGGATGCAAGTAACCTTAGTGGTTCTTACTTTGAAGGTCATAACTATCAGACCTATCTAGCTTCAATGATTTAGTTAGCTTTGCCAGCTTCTACAATGATTCATAAAGAGGCCACTTAGTTGCCCTTGGTTACGAGAATCCAAGGGGCTTTATATTCGTTGGTAAATAGACATTTCTTAAATCGAGGTTGTTACACTTATGGTTTTATAGGGAACTTTAAGAGAGCTTAACCTCCAAAAAAGTTTAGTTTTTAGGTTCAGCAGTAGGATAGAGTTGTGATTCCTGCTACTATAGGTAATGAACAGGGTGGTAAAGAAGGTAGGCGGCGTAATCATAATGGAGGTTGTGCTAGAAATTAGGATTGTGGTAATGCATGAAGAGGTGGTGCCTAGTCTACTAAGGATGCCTAGATTGATGATTAAACTCATTATTATTCCTTTCTACAAAAGACTGAGGATGATTCTTTTGATGTTATGTATATAGGTACTATTATCATCTTTGACCAAATGGCTACTATTTTGTTTGATCTGAGTTCCACCTATTCATATGTATCTTTTAAATTTTCCTTAGGATTTGACTTGGTTTATGATTTACTTCACTCTCCTATTCATGTGTCTACTTCGATTGGAGACTTCTTGATAGTAACCCATGTGTATCATACTTATTCTATTTTTTTCAGGATTTCCAAACCTGGATGGATTTGATAATCTTGGATATTCTTGATTTTGAAATTATTTTAGGTATGACTTGGCTAGCTGTATATCATCTTATTCTAAATTACAATGCTAAAACTATGGCCTTAGAGATGCCTAGGATATATAGGTTAGAGTAGAAAGGTATGTATAAGTCGACACAAGTGAAGATTTTATCATTTATTTGGGCTAAGAATCTAGATGGGAGGGGGTGTTGTCCTTTCTAGGAAACCTTTAGGGTGTTAGTATGGAGTTCCCTTCTATGGAGTCAGTCCTCCTGGTATTGGAATTTCAGGTGGTATTTCCCACAGAGTTTCCAGGTATCCCTCAAGACTAGGACATTGACTTCTGAATTAATTTAGAGTCAGGCACTCACCCCAATTCTATCCCACCCTATCAAATGGCTCTGCTTGAGTTGAGAGAACTCAAGACTCAGTTACAAGAGTTACTTGATAAAGGATTCATTCATCCTAGTGCTTTGCTTGGGGTGCTCTAACTTTGTTTGTTAAGACAACGGATGGTCGCATGAGAATGTGTATTGACTAAAGACAATTAAATCAGGTTATCATTAAGAATATATAACCTTTGCCACGGATATATGATCTTAACAACCAGTTAAAATGTGCTTTAGTTTTCTCTAAGATAGACTTGAGGTCTAGTTATCACCAGTGAATATTCAGTCGAAGGATATACATAAGAGTTCATTCTAATGTCCTTCGGGTTGACCAATGCATTGATAACTTTCATGAGATTGATGAATGATATATTATATATTTTTAGATTCATTTGTAATTGTTTTATTATTTAAATTTTGGTTTACTCCAAGATTAAAGAGGATTATTCATGTCATCTTTGTATTATTTTGAGAATTATAAAAGAGAAATGACTTTAATGTGGTTTTAGAAAAGGGGATGATAGTAGATCCCTAAAAGATGGAAGTTATCAAAAGTTGGGTCTAGCTTAGCTCTATAACTGATTTTAGGAGTTTTGTGGGTATTTCTAGTTACTATTGTAGGTCTGTCAAGAATTTTGATTCCATTGCTACTCTCTTGACAAGGTTGATTTAGAAGAAAGATCCATTTGTATGGCCCGGCAAGTGTGACAAGAGCTTTCAACAGCTCAAGACATTTTTAACTACAACTTTCATTCTTGCCTTTCTAATTGAAGGTAAGGATTTTACATTTTGTGATGGCTCACACTCTGGTTTGGGTGTTTTGTTAATGAAGGATCGGAATATGATTGCCTATTCTTTAAGGAAATTAAAACCTTATGAGAAGAATTATCCAACCCATGATTTGGAGTTGGCAGCAGTGGTTCTTGCATTTAATATTTGGAAACACTACCACTATGGTGTCAAGGGTAAATTATTAACAAACCATTGTTGTTACAGCATGGTTTCACCCAAAGCGATTTGAATTAGAGGTATAGCAGGTGGGTGGAATTATTGAAGGATTATGATGTGACAGTCTAGTACCATCCGGGTACGTCTAAGTGGTGGCAAACACACTTAGTGAAAAAGTGATAAGTATAAATAGTGACTTTCTTAACAGTATCAAGGCGACCCTTGTCTAGAGAGATTCAAACTCTAGCATTATAGTTCATGTCATTTGGTGTTTCTGGGTTAAAATGTTGGCTAGTGTTGAGTTAAGGTCAATATTCCTTGCTCAAATCAAGGCTAGATAGTTTAAAGGTGTAAAGTTAAATAAACTTTGGAACAAGGTAGTGTGTGGTAAAGTTTTTAACGTCAAACTTGATGTATATAGAGTGTTGATCATGAGGTGATGTGTGTGTATGCCACAAGTTGGTGCTTTGATTTTGGGTTCTATTGAAGATGATCATAGGTCTCGATACTCAATTCATTCAGGCACAACCAAGACGTGTCATTACTTGAGATAGCTCTATTGGTGGCCCGGGATGAAGAGAGATATAGTTGAGTATGTTTCTAAATACCACAACTATTAATAGGTTAATATAGCATCAAATTCCTATGGGGTTGCTTTAGAGAATACCCATTCTCAAGTTAAAGTAGGAGAGGATAGCCATGGAATTTATAGTGGGTCTTTCTAACACCTTAGAGTAGCATTACTCAATTTGGGTCTTACTTGATAGGCTAACAAGGTCAACTTATTTTATTCCAGTTAGAGTGGACAATGTTTCAAAGTAGTTAGCCAAGTTTTATACCATATCGACATTGAGGTTGTATGGGGTGCCAATTTTCGTTATTTCTAATAGAGGTATGAAATTTACCTCTATGTTTGGGACTAGTTACATGAAAATGTGAGCACCAAGCTTGATTTTAGCATTTTTTTCCATCCTCAAACTAATGAGAAATCAGAGAGGACAATTTAGGTACTTGAGGATATGTTATGGGCAAGTTTAATTGATTTATGTGGGCATTGGGATATGTTCTTTCTATTGGGTGAATTTTCATACAACAATAGTTATCATTCTAGCATCGATATAGCTTTATTCAAAGTATTTTAAGGGAGAAGTTATAAATCACCCATAGGGTGGTTCAATTTATGATATGGGTGTAGATCACCCATAGAATAGTTCAAAGTTAGTGATGTCAAACCTTTGGTCACAGACTTATTGAAGGAATATTAAGAGAAGATGAGGTTCATTCAAATCATGTTGTTTGAAGCCTAGAGTAGGTAGAGGGAATATGTAATTCGTAAGGTGAGGGACATACCATTCAAACTCGAAATGCAAATTTTGTTAAAAGAATCTCCTATGAAGGGATTTATGCAGTTTGACAAGAAAGATAAGCTTAGACCTAAATATATTGGTCTGTTTAAGGTTCGTGATAATGTAGTCATAGTAGCTTATACGTTGGTATTGCCACCAAGTCTATTAGGGGTCCATTCAGTATGCTATGTATCAATTATTAAGAGATATCATAGATATAGAGATTACATCCTTAAATGAGATTCAATTTTCTTATAAGATTCTTTCGTATGAAAGGAATTGGTTACAATTCTTGACCGATACATTCCAAACTTGAGAATTAAGGAGATTTGATCTTTAAAATTTCAATGGAAGAATTTCCCTGCTGATGAAGATACTTAAGAAACTAAGAGGTATTCTCTTCCTTTTTCATTTCATTATTTTTCTCATTTAATTTTTGGTGTGACTACTCGGTGGTGGATTATGCACCTCAATATCATTTTCTATGCTTGTTTAGCTTTGTTTTCAGGACTTATTGAGTACTTAATGAAATTTTAGTAGTATAATTAAGCATCTTAGTATTAGACTACATGATTATAATGTTTAAGGTGTGTTTCAAACAAGTTTTGAATTTATTTGGTC
This sequence comes from Capsicum annuum, assembly GCF_002878395.1. NCBI lineage: Eukaryota > Viridiplantae > Streptophyta > Magnoliopsida > Solanales > Solanaceae > Capsicum > Capsicum annuum. The sequence goes on along the minus strand of NW_025856392.1, from coordinate 578,276 downwards.
ACTTAGAGTTTAGACGAGGAAACTAATGTTACTAGCTTGAACTATGTGTTATTCTAGTTGATCTCGGTGGATTATAGTATGTGTAATGAGTTAATAAGTGAAGGGTTTGGGGTGGTTTTCTCATCGATTCAGGCAATTATTCCAAGTAAAGACAAAAAACCGCTTGAATACAAAAAGTAAAGACACAGTGCTTTTGCGTGGAAACTTCTTGCCCAAGGGAGAAAAACAATAACCTGGCCCTAGGATTTCAAGCGCTACTATATTCAAGAAAACTCTTGAATACAGACTCCAAGGATTAACCTCGTAAATTTTTGTTTCCTATCAATAACTCTATTATAAGGAAACCTAAGAAATAACTCTACAACTTCTACCTCCAAATACCTCTAATTGGACTCTTCAAACTAAATCTATCTTGGAAGACAATTACCTAAATATAGATGATCATATATAGATGGTACAACCACACCAACTGACAATAAATAGAAACACATGCAAACTTTTAAGAACAAAATTACAGACTCCACTATTACAAGAAAGTAAAGATAAACTGGATGAGCAACAATTTCCCTGCTATAGTTCCAACCTTTTATTACAGTGCTGCTCCACTTCAGAAAGATCTTTAATTGTGAGTATATAGATGTGTTGGTTTTCTTTTTGAGGAATATAAGCATTATATTTTTTAACATTAGAAAACCTAGAATCATTCTCAATTGTTGAGGCAAAAAGGTAGAAACAACTTTTCACCAACTCTTGTACTATGTGTTAGCTGGAAAGTTAACTGTGATTGCGACAGGTGAGCCCTACCTATTCCAAAATACACATAGGCCTTTGTCATTAAAATAAAATCTTCAAGGAATATTTCCTAAATTATGAATTTATGAATAATCAAAACCAAGGACTTAACAATTTCCCCCATTTTGATGATGAGAAACCTATATAGTCAGATCAACATTCTCATCATCTTCAATCAATATCTACGTAGAATGGCCTATCCTTCTAGCACCACAATATAATACATAAAATTATATGCCATACTAGCTTTCCCAACCAATTCCCCCTATCACTGATGCCTATAAAAATATAGGCATCCTCCATCTTGTTCCCCGTATGAATGACCACTTACGTTTCCCCCGAATAAGAGAACCCCTGTCTATATCTGCTTTTCTCTACCGACTAAATATCTCCAAAGTTACTAAATATTTTTTTACAACGGATTTCTGTACAACAACATTCTACATATACATATATACATATCGATAAATGTATTTTGTTTCTCCTTTTGACATCATTAAAAAGGTTAGTGAGTAAACCCGACATAGATAAGTCATATATATTAATTCATGGCCACTAAGCAAACACTGACATGAGCAAGAGAGGAATAAATATGAGGAATAAATATACACAGACAAAGTGATAGCATAAGAGAGAAGTCATCCATTTAAGATTCAAATAGTACCAAAAACTATACATAACAATAGTGATAAAAAAATATTAAATTAGTTGTGCCAAGCATTCACTACAGGCAAGAATCAGGGAAAAAGAGGAAAATGTTTCACAAAATTGATGACATCTCAAAAGTACGAATAGGTGTCAGAAATAACACATCTTATGGAGAAAACTAAGAAAAGGGAGGAAGTAGGAGACTGATTAGGATATGATTCCAAAGAGCAGCTATTTAAGAAAGGAGGATATGTGTCTGTCTTTCACACCCTTTGCTGCAGGGCAGCAATTTTGGCATACACATTCTTCCCTGATATTTTTTTCTATTTTATTTCTATTTTTTTGGAATATCCCTTCAACACAACTATCTCTACATCTATTAAAGTGAACAAAGTAGTTAGGGTCTCCATTTCTTTCTGCAATTGTTCCCTTTCATCTATGAGGTTGGCTGCCAAGGACTTGAATTACTCATCACTCATCATGAGAATGCATTTGTTTTTCGCAAGATTTGTGATACCAAACATTCCCTTCACTGAGTCAGCTTTCATCTTCCCACACTCAGTGTTGATGTTCAAAAACTCAATTCATCCAAAATCCATAGGGTATCCCATTCCTTCTAACTTTGCCATTGATGATACTGTCCATTTGTTTAATCACAATGGTTGATACATGAACCTTCTTGAAACTAAATATTGTCTCTATTAGAAGCAGATCAGAGTCTTTAGAGTACTTCCCATGTCAGACCGGGAAGTACTTTCCTTGTCACCAGCTCAAGAAGAAATTAAAGTTCCCTTTTGTGAACCCTTTTCTTGAAATTTTGAATGTTCAACGAATCAAAAGAACCATATAGAAATACAAACTTAATAGACCTCTTCTCTCTTCTAGTGGATCTAATTCCTTCCTTTGTAACACTAAGGATTTTAGATAGTGTCTCTTGGTCTAATTTTATAGGCACCCAATTTACCTGAAAAGTCAGGTGGAGGCCATAATCTAAGATTTCCAAGTTATGATAAAACATCCGTACTTCTTCCTTTTATACTTAAGGAACACAAGATACAAATAAGTATTCCCAATTCTGAAACTGCACAAAGTCAAATACTCTTCCACCCAAGACTTCTTGATCCTTAAGAATCTTATGCCTTTCCCTATTAGACAAGATTGATCCCGAACCTAATTATTTGTCAGTAATTTGATTTGGTCATTATCATTTACAAGTAATACTGGACACTGATTTCATAATTGATGACCCCTTATCTTTCTTTAGAACTACATACCTATTTCGTCTTTCACACTTTACTATATCAGAATCAAGTGACCCATCCTCTATTCACTTAGTCCTTCCAACATTCTCTCAATCTCACTATTCTCACTATCATCAGGTTTGGTCTCAATATCATTTTCTTATCTTCAATATTTGCATCTCTCTTAATGCCTAACCTTACTTTGACCATATTGCTATTTTCTTATATCCCTCTTTTCTTAGTGGGTTTCATGCTCATTCTTCTCTTTCCTGATAGATTGATCATTGGTGAAGGAACCATATCAATACCATCAATACCTTTAAATGAGTCATTATTCCTTTTGGTAGACAAGACTAGTTCCCAAATGAAAGATTGGGTGCTTGAGGGCATCTGTCTTTGAGCTGCCATCTCCTTACTCATGTTAAAATTAAAGGTTTTTTTGGATAAGGAGTACCTAAGAATAATAAGAGGATCAATATCATTGAAAGATTTTGAAACTAATAAAAATTGATATAAGTGAGTTTTGTTTGTTTTGTTTTCCTTTTAAGGGATGTTAGAGAGAGATGATTAGATTTTGAATTTTATATATGACACAAGGGAATGGTTGAGATTTGAATAATGAAAGCCTTATGATAAGACGTGTCCGATTAGATGGATGCATCTGACAAGTTTAAAGTTTATGAGACAACTTTTGAGAAGATGGGAAGTGATGTGGAACAATCATTGAATATTCAAATAATGATCATTATTTTAGTAGTAGTAAGTGATACTAATTGATTAGGAACCTAGTCCCTAGGCACTGATAGACTTTAATTGACTTAGTGTTGTCTCAGAACTCCTATCATATCTTTCCTTCCTTGCCAATGTCTTGATGCATACCTACTTACTATTTCATAGCAACCAAGGAGAATTTGGAAACCATCCACTATTTAAATGGATCACATAGGCTCTGTCTCGCCAGTCCTCTTTCAATAAGTTCCCTATGATCATTCCCTATGATCATACCTGCAAGGGCATTGTGTAAGAGGTACTCTTTTACCCTTTTAGACATATGTTTTGAGCAGCCATCTTTAGCTACATCTTTATTGCTTGCTACCGCATGCATTTCCCTACATTAAATATTTGTCATTATTTTTAAGAACCTAATTCAATCTAAGTTCCTAATAAGAGGATAAGGGATAAATTAACTTCTTCATGGTCCAGCGGGTTAATATTCTTTTCTTCCCTTTTAAAGTAATGAGTGTACCCATTTACCCCTGATTCCTATCCTTTCCACCCTATGAGTATAGGTTATCATCCTTGCCCTTTGTGTACCTGACAGTATATTTAGATCTTTCACCTTAACAATGTGACTCTGAACCATGCCAGTTGTTTGGATACTAATTGGTTGAGATAGCAAGTGCATATGGTGAAGAAGTCCATGTGAGTACCTTTCCAAGATTAGGTTTTACTCTAGTTAGTTTTTTTTTAAGAATAAAGTACCTTTCAAGAGAGACAACTAGGTTAGCTTTAGGTTCATCTAGTTCTTCTTCCAACTAAAATTGTATATTTCTTCCCTCTACCTTTTCTTTTGACACTTACTTGGTAATATAACTTAATTTTCTACTCAGAAAATCATTTTCACATGAGATATTCTTACAAGTTTCTTGATGCTCAGCTACCTGTACATTAAGTTCAACCAATTCTTCTTCGCATGTGCTCAAATCATTCTTCAGTTTTCTTTTTCCACTTGTGAGTTCTGTCATTTTGACACTCAACTCAATGACTTCTTCTTCATACTTTTCAAGTTCATTCTTTAGATTGATTATATCTTTAGCTATCTCATTTAAGGAGTCAATCATTTTAGAGGCAAGGGATCTCATCTTATTAAGGGACTAATCCTTCACATTCTTCTTGATGTAAAAAAGAGTGACTCATTTATTTGGGTCTTTATCAGTAACTACCATAAGAGTAAGGAGTGAATTAGGGACTTGTATCTTTTTTCTGTTTCAATTACGGAAATATCTTTCCTTCACTCAGACTCATCTATATCATATGATTATTCATACCAACAAGCTACAAGCACTTGACTAGAAATTTTGTCAGGCTCAGTTCGGCAATTATGTTTCATAGGGACTAGCTACTTTCCTTTCCTTTCGACCTTATGCATAGGACAAATCTTGATAAAATGCCCTATTTTCCCATATTTTTGGCCCGTACCATTTCCCATTGCTTCATCACACTGCTTGATAGATTCATTTATTTTAATTACTTTTTGACATTTGTAAGGCCTTGAGAACTCTTTTTGCAATGAGAGTAGTTCCATTTTCTTCTGAGGTGTAAGTAGCTTGTGAATCTTGCATTTCTAAGGATCCCTCCAAGGTGTTAGCCTTATTAAGGAAGAACCATTATGATACCAAATGAAGGGTTTGAGATGGTTTTCTCCTCAACTTAAGGAGCTATTCCCAGAATCACAAATGCAACAACAACTAAGAGGAAAATGCAGTAAGTAGTGCAGGAGTACAAAAAGTAAAGACATAAGGTTTTTACATGAAAACTCCTTGCTCAAGGGATAAAAACCATGACCTACCTCCTAGATTTCAAGATCCATTATATTCAAGCAACCTCTTAAATACAGACTCCAAGGATTAACCTCTTAATCCCTTATTTCCTAGAAATAAATCTATTACAAGGAAACCAAGTAGTAACTTTACTACTTCGACCTCCAGGTACCTCTAATTGAAGTTATCAAGCTAAATCTTACTTGGAAACAATCACCTAACTCCAAATGGTCACAAAGAGATTGTACAACCATAACTAATGACAATCATAAGCAATGTAGGAAGACTTTTAAGAACAAAATTATAAAGAGTCGACTATTACAAGGAAGTAAAGATCAAATGGACGAGAAACAAGTTCCCTACTATAGTTACAGCCTTTGATTGTAGGACTGCTCCACTTTAGAAAGATCTTTAATTGTGAGTATATTGAAGTGTTGGTTTACTTGTTGAGGAAGATGACCACTATATTTTACAACACAAGAAAACATAGAAGTATTCTTATTGGTTGAGGCAAAAAGGTGGCAACAAATTTTCACCTACTCTTATACTATGTATCATCTGGAAAGTTTACTGTGAAAGCAACCGGTGAGCCCAACCTTCTCCCTAATCCATAGAGGCCTTTGTCATCACGACCAACCCTTTAGGGGACAAGTCCCAAATTATAAATTTGTCAGTCATCAAAACCAACGACGTAACACTAAGGGTATGATTATGTAATTATGTGTGGAATAACTTATTTGTAGTTTTTAAATTTCAATTGAAACAATTTATTAGACTAAACAAAATGTTAAAAAGCAAAAGGACAAAACTAGTACACTTAGCTTAAGTTACTAGTTTATTGTATTGAATGATTTGTTGATTCAAGCTTTTATTCGTGGTGTTTGATGATATAGGTTGCTTTAAGAGTTGATAATAATGATATATAGATGATACATAGGCTGTAAATCAGTTGGAAACAACATCATAAGGCTTCTAATGGATGGACAAATTGAAGGGACAAGATTTGACCAAAAATGGATGTTATGGAGTCATTGGCATGCCACGACCTTAGGCACCGATTTAGGTCCATCCACACCCTTTTAAGAATCCAATAATACTATGATAAGGGCATGCCATAGACCCTAGGCACCGCGATATAGGCGTGGCACACCACTATGTAAAAATTGGCAGCTTTAGTCCGAGTATAAATAGGATACTTTGTTAATATATTATACACGTTGGACGACTTGGAACTTTGAGAGAGGATGTATAACACGTCAATTAGGGTATTTATTCCATTACCTTCATTTTTTAAGGAATTTTAAAATGTATTTGATGTGTGATCAGATGCTAACACATTTGAGGATTTTAACTGAGAATAATTGTAAAGTCTTAGCCAACTTTTGTCGTTTTTGATTGTTTTATCTTTGATTTTGTAGTAGAAGTCGAGAGGCAAGAGAACTAACAATGATGGAAGTAAAAGAGTTGAAATCGAAAGCAAATAGAAGAGAAGTACGGCTGACGACATTCCTAATAAGTCATCAGCACTCTGATAAGTTATCAACTTCATCATCAGTCGTAAATAGAGAATAATATTCAGTTGGAAGAAGTGACGACGACATGTGATAAGCTGTCATCCTTTTAATAAGCCATCAACCTTAGATAGAACATAGGAACCGAGGCAGAGAAGTGATGACATTGTCTGATATGTCATCACAGTCTGGATAAACCGACAGGATTCATCGTCAGCCTTATGCAGAAATTGTCATATTGAAGAGGAGCTGATGACATCTATGATAAGTCGTCAGCCTCCTGATAAGGCATCACGCATGTCATCACCTAATTTGAGAAGAACACTAAACTTTGTGATTTTGTTTCCATAATTAGGATGAACTATTTAAAGTATTGTTTAAGGTTTTCTTGGGGCTGGTACTCGACATTTGGAACCTATTTTGGAACACACGTATTTTGTTATTTTCTCTTTAGTTTCTTGTCTTGAACAAAACAATTATATTTGAAGAGATTATCATCAATATTTTGGGATTTCTACTTTGATCTAATCTGAGAAACACTCATTGCTATTCATCTTGCTGTAAGTTCATCTTTCAAATTATGTTCAACTTGTTGTATCGATTATTACATTATGAGTGGCTAAATCCCTTTAACCTGAATTATGAGATCTATGGGTTAAATCTTGGTAAGTTGCTAAGTGTTCAAGATTCTAAAGGTAATAGGATGCCTTGATAATTCCAAGGTTTTAATTATTGTTTATCGGTTGAAAATGATAGATAGCACCTTCTTTGATTTGCTTGAGATAAGAAATCAACTATAGTAGAAAATGAATTATTGACAGGAACTTAGAAGCTACCAACCTTCCATTTAATAATTGACGTTGTAACAAGGTTAATTAACCTAAGGTGATGTCTGGTCAGTGTATATAAATTCCCTAAGTCTGAGAGGATTAGCTAATTAAATTCTTAAGTAGGTCGAGAGACATTTAGGCATAACTTTGATAAAAACAATCTGTTGTTCCTACCGATCGTGATAATCTTGAATCACTATTAGCATCTGTCAAGTACCAAAACCCATAGTGAACATAATTCTGGTTTTTCATAATCTGTTGATTACAAACACTGAAACTAAAGTGACCACTAATTATTTTCTAAATTGTCATAACCCCCAATATACCAGAAACAACTAACTATCAGTTGATTAACCCACATACAACTCAGATTCAGACCTTATTCCCTGTGGGATCCGACCACAACCTAGTTGGATTATATATTGACAATGATCACTTACATTCTCACATGAGAAGTGTAATTTTCATACTACCAAAAATGGTTCTATTGTCGTGGAATACGGTTATAAATTGAAGTTTGTGTGCGCTAATTGACTGTCAGTCAAGTTTCCTAGTTTTACATTTATTTGTTATTTTTTATTTATTGCAGGATCTTTGTAGTGTATGCTAAGAACCAGAAGTTATGGAGAACCATTATTACCATTTAATCTGGAATCGCAATGAATTGGAAGAATGGCAGACCAGCAGGAGGCTGATAGGTTAGCATCCTTAGCTAGAGCTCAGGTGAATGTGTAGAATGTCGGTCAACAAGTACGGCAACCAAATCTGAAGGATGAAGATTTGGGAGACGAGGAGTTGCTAAACCCTGGTAACCCAAGGTATGCAGAGCCAGTATTTGTACCAGTACAGTGTAATGCTAACAGGAACCGTCTGTTATAAAGAAGGCAAAATTACCAGCCGGTCCAGTATGACCTTAATGATGATGATGATGGAATGGATATAGCAGGTTCAACGGGTGCTATTATTCCTCAACCGTTGGCACCTGGGGAAAAATTTAACATTACGAGTACTATGATTCAACTCCTCAATCTGAAGGGGTTATTTGGTGGACTTCCTGGGGATGACCTAAACTTGCATCTAGTGAACTTTTTCATCATCTGGAAATCTTTTAATAACATACGGAGTGGGTCAGAATGCTATTCGTTTGAGATTATTCCCGTTGTCTCTATCTGCAAAGGCACCATTATGGCTTAACAAGCTGACACCTGATTCTATAACCAACTGGAGGCAGTTGAAAGAGCTTTCCTAGAAAGGTTCTTTCCACTTTCCAAGAGGGTAAAGTTGAGAGATAAGATCAAAAACTTTAGACAGCTTCCAACTAAAGCCTTGCAAAAAACCTGGGAGAGATTTAAAAAGAAACTGACATAGTGTCTAAACCACAATATGATGGACATACACTTGATAGAGACTTTGTATAGGGCTCTTAACTCTATAAAAAAACAAATTATAGATAATGCTGGTGGTGGCTCATTTGTTGATCTTACATTCCCAGAGGCTTCAGAAATGTTAGAGAGAATGACCAAATAGAGTTGGGCATGGCATACAAAAAACTCTGTAGTAGTAAGCCACACTATTTTTGTAGGTATGACTATGGAACAACACAGAAGATACGAGGAGTGTGACCAAGACATGGCTCACCTAAAAATGCAGATGGACTTGTTAACCAAGCACTTGCTAACAGGAAAGACTGGGAAGGTGAAAACTGTGGGATCTCAAGATAGAGTTTATGTTGATAAAAAAGAAGAGGTGAATTATGTTAATAATCAGGGGGTTTTCGAGGCAATAGCCAAGGGAATAAAGGTTGCAATTATTATGATAAGCTTGGATATAAGAATCAGGAGCAAGGAAATTGGAGGAGCAATAATGATAGGAGCGGGCTATATATCCCTCTTGGAAATTGTGAGGCTGCTATAATAAGTTATGAAAAGATATCTATTGAGGACTTGATGGGTAAATTGTTAAAGGGAGTGGAGCCTACCAACTCAGGTGTGACTACCATAAAGACCGATCTATCATATATTAGTCAGTTGCTAAAATCGAACTCCGCTTTGATCAAGCAGCTAGAACAGCAAATAAGCCAACTCTCTACAATGTTGAATCAGAGGAAGAGTGGAATATTACCTAATGATACAGTCCAGAATCCACAGAATGATGGCTCATGTATGGAGATTACCATTAGAAGTGGTAATATATTACCTGGCCCTTCTGTGGACAAAACTATAGTTGATGAGGTAGTTGATGATGAATCGGAAGAAGGTGTTCCAGTGGAGTCTGAGAAGCTGGATGGTTTTGATAATGATCTAAAAAAGAAAAGAGAAGGAGAAGAAGGCAGTGGTAAAAACTCTCCCAAGACCACCACCTCTCTTTCCTCAATGATTGCAGAAAAAAGCTGATGATACAAAGGTTAGCAAGTTCATGACGATGTTGAAGCAGATAACAACAAATGTGCCTTTGGTAGAGACACTTGAGCAAATGTCAGGATACGCTAAGTTTATGAAAGATCTTGTCATAAAGAAATGGAAGGTTAGCCATAAGCTTGAGGAAAATCTCCGTCATGGTGGTGCTATCTCTATAAGGTCTTTAGTATAGAAAAAGGCAAACTCGGGAGCATTTACCATTCCATGAACTATTGGATCCTTGAATTTTACAAAAGCTCTATGCAATTTGGGAGCCAGTATGAACCTAATGCCACTAGTTGTGTACAAAAAGATGGGTTTGGGGGATCATAACCCGACAAACATGCGGTTAGTGATAGCAGATATGTCTGTAAACAGGATAGTGGGCATATTTCATAATGTATTGGTAAAGGTTTCCAACTCTATACTGCCTGCTGATTTTGTAGTCCTAGACTTTAAAGTGGACTTCGAAGTACCCATTTTCCTTGGTAAAGCATTCCTTGAAACTGGGTGTTTAATAGTGGCATAAGCTGAATGAGCTGAATTTCAGGATTAATGACAAAGAAGCAAGATTAAAAATACACTCATCTATGGCCCAGCAAAAGAATATGAGTTTTTGGTTAATAGTTGATGTATTCTATGAATATGGTAAAGAGATATCAGCAGGTTGTCTTGACAAAGTCTGAGTAGTCAAGATAACCAAGTCGTGCCGCGACATTAAATCAGGCTCTATTGGGAGACAACCCAAAATTTTTATGTTCCAGCAAAGTGTTTATTTTTTTATGTTCCAGCAAAGTGTTTATTTTTTTATTTATTATTTTGTATTTAGGTTCTAGTTTAAAGAAGGAGGAATTGATGTATCCAACTAAGTATTCCTGACGATATATTTGATGGGTTGTCATAATTGTGATAAGCCGTCAGATTCCTCGTCAGAGAACGCAAACCTAAGGCATGTTCTGTTAAGGCTGGCAACATTCGTGATAGTCTATCACAAGTATGATAAGCCATCCGACTTTGTCGTCAGAAAGCCTAAAAGAGTAGCTGAAATTTTGGGCTAAAATAAAAAGATCTGAACAGGCCCACAACTTTGTCTTTCCACCTTCCCATGTATTTCCTTTCTTTTCTTCAAGTTTTATTTCCTTCCATATTTAGTTTATTTACTTCCCTTTCTAAAGTATTTCCAAGTAAAACAAAAGAAAACTTCCTTTATTGTGAGTGTGGGTTGAAGTCAAAATCTAGAGTTTTTCTTTCATCTACTTCCTCTTAATTGTGTAACCAAGTTGAAGGCACTTATCAGGTATGCTCAAAACCTAACTCTTCTCTTCAGTTGTTAAGTAATAAACTGATGTGAACCAAGGTTCCCAAAAATATTGAGTCAAGTTAAAAAGTCGAGTTAGGGTTGTGTCCTAAGCCGATGACATGGCTGATAAGTTATCACAGTTGTGACGACTTATCAGACACGTCGTTAGAAGTTGATAAAATTTTATGGGTTCTATTTAGAGCTGAAAACATTCTTGATAAGCTATCACAACTGTGACGGCTTATGTCACGATCCAAACTAAGGCCCTGGCCGTAATGAGCATCCCAAACCATGAAGGCCCGGACACCCTTCTAAACTTGAAATCATATACACCATTCATACATAAACAAGGAAATACGAAAATTATAGCAAGGTGGAATCTTGGTCATAAATCTGATATGAATTTAGAATTTAAGAATGAAATCCAAAACTAACTAGCAGCATCTGTAAACCATCTACAAAATCTCTACTACATGATCACTAACACAATCTGCAAACATAGAGAAGGACCCCAGTAGACCAAAACCATATCTAATAATAGTTTTCTGAAAGTAAACAGGCCTTCTGGAATAAAGAAGGCTCACCAACTGGACACTGCAACTCTGTCTGATAAAATCTATTGCTTTTATGGACCCCTAGACTGAGCCTCAGAACTTAAAGGGAGGGGGAGTCAATATAAATGTACTGGTATGCAAAGTAATCCAAAATAAAAAATTTATCGAAGTAAAATATTGGAGAGCAATTTGTTAAAACATCATCCATAAATAGTTCTGAAAATACATAGGCACTTTCTGAAAATCATAAGTCATTCTTGTCAATGCACTATCTGTTCTTTGTATTACTTCTAAGTTAGGTGGAACTCCCCTACAACTCTGATATTTCATGGGCTATATGAAATCCATCATTGACTCGGCGGGCAAGCCCCCAACCCATGTATGACGCAAGGGTTAGAGTCTCTGATTCTGATACACCACATGGCACTAGGCCAGCATAACATAATAAACCTGGATCGACAAGTCACATTATTAGGAAATGAGTTATCTGGACTCATTCCCTCTTCAGGGAACTACCAAACATCTCTTTATACCCTATTTTAGCCTTTTATTCACATGCGTCCTTCTAAAATTTTAAAACATGAAAGTCTGATTTCTGTATTAGTCTGTCTCTTTTATGGCATTGTCTGAATTAGTATCGTTATACCAAGACTTGTAAGTCGTTATTCTGATACATATATTATTATTTCATTCTAATACAATGTTCAGGCCACTTTATCATGCATATAGTGTAAGAATAGTCATTTATCAGATCATAAGTCAAAAATCATGCAAAAACTTTCCATACATTCAACAATTTCAATAAGTAGTGGCCAACTTCTCAAAAACATTCATGAAGTTTCTTTGTTTATCCATCTAAACACTTCAAATCATTAAAGCATTCCTCTCTCCCATTCTTAATCATCATGAATTTCACATAAGACAAATAGTATTTTGAATTATTCTGTAAACCGTAAAATGTAAGGGTTCATAACTTGTAAATCAAATAAAAAAGTAATGGGAGAGAGAGATTATATATTTCATGCTCTCAATTCATAATTCATGATTTTCTATGCATACCTACATATATACAATTCAAATCAATTTGGGGGAAGGCCTAAAAACAAAAACAATATTATCGAAGCTTCTAAAATATGAATGTATTAATAAATTCAAAAATCCCTTTCTTAAAATCATAATTTCTATAACCATGAGATTTTAGAAAAACCCCGCGTACCTTGATTATGAAGAATAATGGCTGATCTTTGAAGCCTACAGTTTGGGGATTCCAAATCTCTGATCAATTTTGAAAATCCACGGTTGAATCTTGAGTTTCTTGGAGGAGAAGTATATGAACTAGGGTTTTTCTTTTGAGGTAAATCTTGAGAATGTTGTGTATTATCCTTGTAGAGGTCTAAATCTCCTATTTGGACATTTTAAGAGACTTGAAAAAAAATACCAAACTACCCTTGTTAACTTCTAATGAAATTGGAAAATTTTAAACTGGGAACCCGATCTTATGGGCCACCGCGATGAGCCACTATCGCGGTGGCTCACTAGAAATTGATGAATGGGAATTTAGCCCACTCTGCGATGCGCCAAGGAAAAGAATAATGGTGTTTTATGATTAGGACTTAAATTAACCATAACTCCTTCACCGAGTGTCTGTTTTGGACTAATCTTATGTCGACAAAAAACTTATTCGATCATATACGTAATGAAAAGTTGAAATCTAAAGAATTTCACAGGGAAATAAGTATAAATAATTATAGAATCCAATTCTTGATACTTTATGGACAAAAAATTCGGCTAGGGAAAACTTTGGGGTGTTACAATATCCCCATCCCCCCGGAAATATTCGTCCTCGAATGTTGACGCGGGACACAGACAAGCATAAGTTCAAGCATACTAAGGCATAGAAAGAATAATGCAAGGATTGTACCTTCCAATTCATCATCCATTGGATCAAAAAGGTTTGGGTATCTAGCTCACATGTAAACTTTTGATTCCCAAGTTGCTTCTTCAATTTTTTGATTTCTCCCCAACACTTTAACTAAGTCTATCTCTTTATTCCTCAATCTTCTAATTTGGCGATCAAAAATTTATACAGACTCTTCCTCATAGGATAAGGAGTCTTCCACTTTGATTTCTTCGATAGTCAATACTAAAGAATGGTCTCCCATGTACTTCTTCAACATAGATATATGAAATATTGGATGAACAGAACCCAAACTGGCAGGCAATTCTAAATCATACACAACTCCACCTATCCTTCTCATAATCAGGTATGGCCCTACATAGCGTGGACTCAGCTTACCCTTCTTCCTAATTAGCATAACTCCCTTTTATGGGAGAAACCTTAAGAAATACCCAATCTCCAACCTCAAACTCTAGATCTCTTCTCCTAATATCGGCGTAGGATTTCTGATGACTCTGAGCTGTCTTAAGTCGTTCTCTAATGACTTTCACATCCAGCATTACCTGGTGAACAAGATCAGGCCAAAATATCTGTATTTCACCCACTTCATACAACCCTATTGGTGACCTACATCTTCTCCCATACAATGCCTGAAATGGTGCCATCTTATACTTGAATGGAAATTATTATTATATGCAAACTCTATCAGTGGAAGGTGTTCCATCCAACTACCTTTAAAATTAATCACACAAGCCCTCAACATGTCCTCAAGGGTCTGAATGGTCTGCTCAGCCTGCCCATCAGTCTGAGGGTAAAAAGCAATGCTTAGGTTCACTTGGGTACCTAAACATCTCTGAAAAGATCTCCAACATTGAGAAGAAAATTGTGTACCTCGGTCAGATATGATGGACACAGGTGCCCTATGCAAATGAACTATTTCTACAATGAACAGCTTGGCATGATTCTCTCCCAAATAATTAGTCTTGAGAGGTAGAAAGTTAGGTGACTTGGTCAGCCTATCTACAATAACCCAAATGGAATCATACTGGTTTTGGGACCTCAGAAGTCCTATAATGAAGTCCACATTAATCATCTCCCACTTCTACAAAGGCAAAGCTATCTCTTGACAAGAACCATCTGGCCTCATATGTTTCACTTTAACTTGTTGACATTTCAAACTCTTGGCAAACATAGTTAGCCTCATCATGCTTCATATTATTCCACCAATAAAGGGTTTTCAAATCATGATACATCTTAGTAGAGCCAAAGTGAACAACATACCTCGACGTGTGAGCTTGCTTTGCCAAGGATTCTCTTTCTCAGACCATCTATATCTGGCACACACAACCTACCCTGGTAACTCAAAATACCATTACCACTAAGTTCAAATGACATTACCTTTTGTTGACCCATATCTTTCTTGATCTGCATCAATATGGGATGTTTAACCTATTTCTCTACAACTTCTGTACAAAAGGAAGATTTTCTAATCTCATGAACAACCACTCCTCCATCCTCAGAATCCAAAAGTCGCACTTCTAGATTTGCAAGTCGGTGAAAATTCTTCACCATCTCCCTCTTTTCTTTCCCCACATGAGGAAGACTACCTATAGATAACCTGCTAAGGGATTCGGTTACCACATTCACCTTGCCCGAATAATAGTCAAGGCTTATGTCATAGTCTTTTAAAAGTTCCAATTATCGCCTTTGTCTGAGATTTAATTCTTTCTGTGGGAAAACAAACTATAAACTTTTATGGTCAATAAATATATCAAAATATACCCCATACAAATAGTGCCGCCAGATATTAAGTGCAAAAACCACAGCCGCTAACTCCAAGTCATGAGTAGGATAGTTCCGCTCATGCACCTTCAATTGCTTAGACTCATAAACCACTACCTTACCATGATGCATAAGAACATACCCAAGTCCCACTTGGGATGCATCACAGTATACAACAAAACCTTCTATACCCTCTAGAAGAGTCAAAACAAGAGCACTAGTCAACTTGTCTTTCAACTTCTCAAAACTATTCTCACAAGAGTCTGAACATAAAAAATTCACCTTTTTTTGAGTCAACTTAGTAAGTGGTGTAGCTATGGAAGAAAAACTCTCTACAAACCTTCTATAATAACTAGCCAAACCCAAGAAGCTCTGAATATCAGTTGCAATCATGGGTCTGGGTTACTTTCTCTCTATCTCAACCTTTTGGGGATCAACCTTAATCCCCACACAAGAACAATATGCCCCTAGAAAGCAATAGCATTTAACCAGAATTCACACTTGGAGAACTTTGCATACAACCTATGATCTTTGAGAGTATAGAGGATAATTCAGAGGTGATTGGCATGGTCCTCCTCACTTTTAGAATAAATCAAGATATCATCAATGAAAACTATGACAAACAAGTCTAGAAACTATTGGAAGAACCTATTCATTAGGTTCATAAAGGCTGCAGGGGTGTTAGTCAACCCGAAGGACATGACTAGGAATTCATAATAACCATATCTAGTTTTGAAAGCTATCTTGGGAATTTTTCACTCCCTAACTTTCAATTGATGATATCCTGAATGAAGGTCTACTTTAGAAAAGTACTTAGCATCCTAAAGTTTTTAAAGAAAATCATCAATCCTAGGAAGCAGATACTTATTTTTTATAGTGACCTTATTTAACTGGTGGTAATCTATAAACATACGCAGGGAACCATCTTTCTTTCACACGAAAAGTACAGGTGCACCCCAGGAAGAAATATTAGGATGGATGAAACCTTTATCTAAGAGGTTTGCTAGCTCCTCTTTCAACTCTTTTCAACTCTGTTGTAGCCATTCTATATGGCAGCACAGAGATGGGATAGGTATCTGGCAACACATCTATGCCAAAATCTATCTCCCTATCAGGTGGTTTCCTGTGAGATCGTCTAGAAAGACTTTTGAGAATTTATTTACTGTAGGGATCGACTGAAGAGGAAAACTTTTGGTGTTAAAATATTTAACCCGAATAAGGTGATACAACGAACCTTTGGAAATGAGTTTTCGAGCCTTGAGATAAGATATAAAGTGCCCTATAGGTGCTAAAGAGTTCCCTTCCCATTTTATTGTTGGCTCATTCAGAAAAGAAAAAGTAACCTTTCGGGTTCTACAATCTAGTGTGGGATAACACAAATGGAGCCAGTCGATCTCTAGGATTGCATCTAAATCAACCATATCAAACTCTATGAGATCTACCACAGTATCTCAACTAACAATAGACACAACAAAATTTTTATATATCCTCCTATCCATAACAAAATGCCCACTAGAGTGGAAACAGAGAAAGAATCAGTAATGACTTCAGGCTCAAACCCAAAACCAACAGCCACATATGGGGTGACATAAGACAAGGTCGACCAGGATCAAGTAACACATAAACATCATAGGAAAATATTTGTAATGTACTAATGACAATATCTGGTGAGGAATCTATCTCCTGGCAGTTAGTCAACGCGTACAACTGGTTGCGACTGCTTTCGGCATCTAAAGTGGTGCCCTTTTAAGGTGGTGGTGGTGCAAAAGAATTTTCCTGAGATTTTGCACCACCAACATTCCTTCTAGTAGATGGACAATCCCTGTGTAAGTGAATCGGCTGACCACATGAAAAACATGCAAATGGGCCCCACTGACACCTTCCTGGATTATTCCTACCACAAGTCTCACACCGTGGAAAA
Source organism: Capsicum annuum (assembly GCF_002878395.1). Lineage (NCBI taxonomy): Eukaryota > Viridiplantae > Streptophyta > Magnoliopsida > Solanales > Solanaceae > Capsicum > Capsicum annuum. Next base: position 560,864 of record NW_025856392.1, on the reverse strand, counting down.
GTATGATGTTGCGGAGCCACACTACCCTGTGACTGAGTATCCTGAGCTCTGGATCCCTGATTAGTCTGGAAACTCTGAGATCTTCTATCAACTGGAGGTCTGGGCACTGGGGCACTGCCTGTGGACTGTGTATTACCCCAATTCTTCTTCTTCTTCCATTTATTGCCCCACTTACCACTCTGTGGCCAACTGTGATGGTGATCTGCTATTCTGGCTCTCTTTGCATGCCTGTCATTCTCTCTAGATTTAATGATTTTGTTTTTCTTTTCTTCTACCTATTTCATATGGACTGACAGCCTAGCAAAGTCCATATCCCTATTTAGCATTGCCCCTTGACATTCAAGCACTAGATCATATGAAAGGCCAGATGCAAACTTCCTCATCTGGGCTCTCATATTGCTTGTCATCTCTGGTACATAGCGGGCTAATTGGCTAAACTTTAAAGTGTACTCCTGGACACTCTTGTTTCCCTACTTCAGATTCATAAACTCCTTAGCTTTCGCCTCCCTCAACTCTAGAGGAAAGTACCCATCAAGAAGACTTCCACAAATTTACCCCAAACTGTTGGCTCAGTACTCTTTCTCCTCGCATCTTTCCACTCGTTATACCACTAATTTTAAATATCCTTGAGTTGATAAGTTGCCAACTCCACCAATTCTATCTCCTCCACATAAATCATCTTAAAGATCTTTTTCATCTCATCCATAAACTCCTGTGGATCTTTTTCTACCTTGGTTCTAGTAAACTTGAGCGGGTTTATTCTCATGAACTGACACACCCTAGTAGCCTCAGATGTAACAGATGTAGACCTAACATCTTTTGATTATTGATCCTGATTGGCCACCAACTGTGCCAACATATTAATAGACTATCTGAATTCTACATTATAAATATCCCTCTGAGAAGTCGAGCGATGGTTAATATTAGTCCGTGGAGCCCGAGGTAGGCTGGTTGGGACTGGAGGTACTCTCAGAGTAGTAACAGGTTCATGGGTTAGAGCTTTGTTGCAGGTCCACATCCTATGAGTAGGACGGACCTCATCTGTCTATGTATTTTAATCGATATGCGACGAGGAGGCATGATCGATTTTTCTGAAAAGCAAGAAAGCATTGATTAGAGGTAGATTAGACTCTAAAGTACGAACTAGATCACAAAGATGGGAAACATTCCTAAAAGCCTAGTAACCCCGTGCTTATAAGTATGGGACACTACACACCCATAAATAAGACTCTACCCGATGCAATTTTGTAGACACCGTGGGACCATGAACCGTGCTCTAATACCAAGTATGTTATGACCTAAATCGAGGCCCTGACCGTGCTGAGCTTCCCAAACCATGAACGCCTGGACACCCTTCTAAACTTGAAATCATATACACCATTCATACATAAATAAGGAAATATAGAAATTATAGCAAGGTGGAATCAGGGTCATAAATCTGAAATGAATTTAGCATTTAACAAAGAAATCCAAAACTAACTAGCAACATCTGCAAACCTTCTGTGAAATCTCTACTAAATGATCACTAACATAATCTAAAAACTTAGACAAGGCCCTAGTAAACCAAAACCATATCTAATAATAGTTGTCTAAAAGTAAACAAGCCTTCTAGAATGAAGAAGGCTCACCAACTGGATACTGCAACTCTGTCTGATAAAATCTAGTGCTTTTCTAGACCCTTAGACTGAGCCTCAAAACCTGGAGGGAGAGAGGGTTAGTATAAATGTACTGGTACACAAAGTAATCCAAAATAAATCTTTTATATAAGTAAAATACTGGAGAGCCATTTGTTAAAACATCATGCATAAACATTTCTCAAAATACATGGGCATTTTTTAAAAATCATAAGTCATTCTTGTCAATGCACTGTCTGATCTTCGTATTACTTATGAGTTAAGTGGAACTCCCCTACAACTTTGATATTTCACAGGCTATATGGACACCATTGACTCAGCGGGGAAGCCTCCAACCCAAGTATGCCGCAAGGGTGGGAGTCTCTAATTGTGATATACGACACGGCACTAGGCCAGCGTAATATAATATACTCGGATTAGAAAATCAAAGTTTTAGGCAATGAGCTATCTGAAATCGTTCCCTCTTTAGGGAACCACCTACCTTCTCATTATACCCTATTTTTGCCTTTTCTGAATATGCATCATTCTGAAATTTTATGACATGAACGTTTGATTTCTGTATTAGTCTGTCTCTATTATGGCATTGTCAGATTAGTATCGTCATACCAAGACTTGAAAGTCACTATTCTGAACCATATATAATTATTTTATTCTAAAACAATGTTCAGGACACTTAATCATGCATATAGTGTAAGTAGAGTCATATCTTAAATCATAAGTCAAAAATCATGCAAAGGCTCTCCATTCATTCAATAATTTCAATAAGTAGTGGCCAACTTCTCAAAATCTTTCCTAAAGTTTCTTTGTTTATCAATCTCAACACTTAAAATCATTAAACAATTCCTCTCTCTCATTCTTAATCATCATGAATTTCACATAAGACAAATATTATCTTGAATCATTCTGTAAACCATAAAATGTAAGGGTTCATAACTTGTAAATCAATTAATAAAGTAATGGGAGAGAGTCATTATATATTTCATACTCTCGATTAATAATTCATGGTTTTCAATGCATACATACATATATAAAATTCAAATCAATTTGGGGGGAAGGCCTAAAGACCAAAACAATGTTATCGAAGCTTCTAAAACATGAATGTATTCATAAATTCAACAACCCCTTTCTAAAAATCATGATTTCTATACCCATGAGATTTTAGGAAAACCCCGCGTACCTCGATTACGAAGAACAATGGCTGATCCTTAAAGAATACAGTTTGGGGATTCCAAATCTCTGATCTATTTCAAAACCCCATGGTTGAATCTTGAGTTTATTGGAGGAGAAGTATATAAACCATGGTTTTTGTTTTGAGCAAAATCTTGAGAATGTCATATATTATGCTTGCAGAGATCTAAATCTCTTGTTTGGATGTTTTAAGAGACTTGAATAAAAAGTCAAAACAACCCTTGTTAACTTCTAAATAAAATTGGAAAAATTTAAACTGTGAACCCGATCATATGGTCCACCGCGATGTGCCACTATCGCGGCGGCTCACTGGAAATTGACGAATGAGAATTTGGCCCACTTCACGTCGCGCCACCATTGTGGAGTCTCACTGGAAATTGACCATCATTATTTAAAACCTCTCCGCAATGTGCCAAGGACAGGAATGATGGTGTTTTACGATTAGGACTTAAATTAACCACAACCCCTTCACCGAGTGTCTGTTTTGGATGAATTTTATGTCAAAGAAAAACTTATTCAATCATCTAAGTAATGAAAAGTTTAATTCTAAGGAATTCCATAGGGAAATAAGTTTAAATCATTCTAGAATACAATTCTTTCTACTTTAGTGACAAAAAAATTCATCTAGGAAAAACTTCAGAGCGTTATAGCTTATCACACATGGCATCACATCTTTGACCTGAAGCATTAATAAACCCTTTCAAGAGGTATGGAAATTCAATGACTAATGTGTTTATGTATATACTATGGATTGTTGAGTAATGGTTTTCCTCTTCCTACAGGTCTTATAATGACACCCATGGAAAGAACCCAAAATTTACAAAGAAAGGGACCAAGGGAAGTGTACCTCAGAGACTCTTCAATGGGGCTTCGATTATGAGGAGGAGGAGCCACTGCTCAAGAAGCAAAAGAAAAAGAAAAACCCAAAAAATACTTCACTACATCCACCAGGGTAGGTGGAGGAGAGTGAAGAGAGTGATACTGAGCCAACAATATCTGAACATACAACTTCTGAGCAAATGGCCTCTAAGCAACAAGAGTCTGAACATGCTGAATTTGAAGAGCATGATTCAGATCATCATAATTTTGAGGAACATGAGTTTGAGTAACATGAATCTGAGGAACCATCATCTGAGCCCCCTTTTTTAGCAATAAGATGATAAAATCTCTAATTTGGGGAACTACGATTAAATACAAGAACCCTACGGTTCGAGATAGTGCTAGGTTGTAAATTCCTAAGGCACAAAAAATCCTATTTAATAGGCTTAAACAAAGGCCTATTAAAAGGAAAATCTTTGAAGAAAAGAAGATCATCACTACCAGGCTGAACGGATATTCTGAAATAGAGCAGAAATTCTGATACTACGAATTAGGATAGACTATGAAAGGAGGAAGCTCATTTTGCCTTGCACTAGTTAGGGATTTCTATATGAACTATTAGGATCAATTGGAAAACATGTGTAAAGAAGGGGAGAAATCCGCAGATTAGCGTTTGTTAGATAGAGTTCCAGTATGGGGTGTAATGATGGATCTCTCAGAAAGGACAATCAACTGATTTCTTCATGGCCCCAGATTCACTCATCAAGACACTTCACCTATTTTCTATGCTCGATTGAAGCATTATAAGAATCAACAGTCTTGGTTAGTGATCGTCATAGCTGAAGGAAAACTTAAATGGCTGACCAACCCTAATGAGAGGATATTTAAGGCTTTCCTGACTCAAGAGGCAAAGTTCTGGTGGGGTATAGTGCACACCCATTTGATGCCTACTGAGGGAGATAATATCCTTGGAGATGATAGATCAATATTGGTCGTAAGTCTTATGGCTAAACTCAATTACAGGTACCATCTCAGCACCTAATGTAGTGGTGCAGGATTCTAAGGCTACATCACCGACCACCTCAGCAATAGCATATTCAATGCCTAGAAATAAAAAAAATCCTTTAGCTACTATGTCTACCATAGAATTTTCCTTCAACCCTATGAACTTCAAGAGAGTGGCAAAACAAGCTAAGTAGTGCGATGCTCAGCTGCAACTTTTTGCCAAGCAATTTGCCTCTACGGTAGACAAGAGGATTAAGGTAGCACTAGAGCCCTTTCGAGCCTTTACCGGTCCAATTTATGAATTAGAAAATCATTTTAATACACTGGTAAGAGAAATGTTGGGCTCATACCTTGCACAATTTAGAGCAACCCTGGACAAGGTAGAGGTGGATATTGGAGTATTACAATAACACCAACTTATGGTATTGGCAGATCCAGCTGTTGATGAGTCAGAGGGTGAAATCCCATATCTTGATCTCACAAAGGAACAAATGAAAAAAAAAGGGTGACAAAAAAAGGTATGGGTAAGAGAGAAAGGCCTGATAGTGATGAAAAAAGAAAAACAAAGAAGAGGAAAAGAAAGAAGGCTGAAAAAGAGGAGACAGGAAGGTGATGATTAAGTCACTACCTGACAATGAAAAATGGGAGGAGGACCTACGAGAGATAGTCATTGGTGCCTCAACTAGTAGGCCTCCAACAACTGCTAGACCAAATATGTCTGAATGGGGGGGACTCCCAATAGAGATAGGGCAGCTGAGGATACAGCAGCAGGGTCAGAGACCCATGATTCCCGTGCTTGATCTACTATAGGTATACCCTAACCCTTAGTTTAGTTTTTCTTTGATTTTAAGTTGAGTGTGTAGGGTGATTTGTTGTTGTAACATTTTGTAGTTGACTAGGAGAAATACAAGTACTTGTGGCAATTAACGCAGTTTTGTTATTTTATGAACACCTCTCAAGTGGTCTAATTCTTTAACTATGTGATTTGTATCTAATTGTGACCATTGTTCTTCTTTGCATGGTATTAGTTCTAGTAACTTGATAACCATTTCTAAACAATTGCATGAATCGGATAAGTAGTAACTTGTAATATACTTATGTGCCAAATGCGTGTGAGACTTTACTTATCTCCCTTTGTATATTAGATTCAGAACTTGCCAGGTTAGTCTTACCTAGGTTGAAGGATAGGGTTTAGGAAAGGATCATACGCCGTCTTGATATTAGCCCACTTTAGCCTAAATGACCTTCCCTATATGCATAATATCCCTTGATCCCTATTTTGAGCCTGAATAGCCTATTTATTTTATGATACCTATCACCATCCTATTTTTATATCATAATGAACCTGTTTTGGCCCTGGTCCTCCTTGGACACAGTGCACCTTGACTTAGGCAAATGGCCTAAGTTGAGGGTGGCTATCATAGGGGTGCATGATGTAAAACGAGTATGAAAAAAGGTAGAATAAAAGAAAAAAATTAAAAGCTGGGTGCAGTGGAAAATAGCAAGAAAAGAAAAATTGTGAAAAAAAGTGATTATAGAAAAGAACCGCACCCATCCTGAATAAGTGTGATCAAGAAAAGAGAAGAATAGAAAAAGGCTAATGAGTGAAACCCCAAAAGCTAGTACAGTGTCAAGGAGGCTTAGTCACTTTTAATATCATCGAGTATCATACCAACCCCTAGCCTATATTACAAGCTAAGAGAAGACCTATAGTGATCCTAGCTAACCTGTCTAAAAGTCTTAGTAATGAAAATAAGGGCAAGCCTATGGTATTCAGCATGTATTGATTTGAACTTCATTCTGAGAGTGCGTGTCTTATGATTGTCCCCATGGGTACATATGTGATGTCTAATGTAAGTGCAATGGGACCTCATTGTAGTGAGGGTGCACTGGTTATGTTGCTAGTTGGTAACTTGTTTGGATAGTATAAGTTTGATACATGCATGGTTGTTGTTGTTGATTTAATGTCATATCTTGATTCATGTGTGTCACGTTGTTTCTCTTCAATAACATACAAAGTTGTTTGTAAATTGATTGACCTTGGAGACAGTGAAGATGTTTTGAGATTATATGGATAGTTGACTGCTGAATGTACTTTGTATTCTCTTGGTTCTGTTTTAGTTGCTTGAGGACAGGCAATTGTTTTAAGTTGAGGATGTTGATATGTGAGCAGAAGATAACACATTTGAGGATTTTAACTGAGAATAATTGAATAGTCTTAAGCAATTTTTCTCATTTTTTATTGTTTTATCTTTGATTTTGCAGTGGAAGTCAAGAGGAAAGAGAACAAACAATGATGGAAGTAAAAGAGTTGAAATCTGAAGAAAATAGAAGAGAAGTGTGGCTGGCAACATTTTTGATAAGTCATCAGCACTCTGATAGGTTATCAACTTTATCGTCAGCTTTAAAGAAAGAATGGGATTTAGTTGGAAGAAGTGACAACGACATGTGATAAGCTATCAACCTTGTAAAAAGCCGTCGAAGTCGCCGTCAGCCTTAGACAAAACATAGGAGCTGAGGTGGAGAAGTGACGACATTTTCTGAGATGTCATCACAGTTTTGATAAGCCATCAGGATTCACCATCATTCGTAAGCAGAAATTGTCAAAATTGAAGAGGATCTGATGACATCCGTGATAAGTCGTCCGCCTCCTGATAAAGCGCCACACATGTCGTTACCTAATCTGTGAAGAACACTAAACTCTATCATTTGGTTTCCATAATTAGGGTAAACTATTTAAAGAATTGTTTAGGGTTTTCTTAGGGTGGTACTTGACATTTGGAACCTATTTTGGAACACACGTATTTTGTTATTTTCTCTCTAGTTTCTTGGCTTGACCAAAATAATTTACTTTGAAGAGATTATCATCAATATTTTGGGATTTATACTTTGATCTAATCTGAGAAAAACTTGTTTCTATTCATCGTACTGTAAGTTCATCTTTAAAATTATGAATTCAACTTGTTTTATTGATTAGTACATTATGAGTGGCTAAATCCCTTTAACCCTAATTATGGGATCTATGGATTTAGGTCTTGGTAAGTTGCTAAGTGTTCAAGATTCTAAAGGTAATAGGACTCATTGATAATTCTGAGGTTTTAATTATTGTATATTAGTTGCAAACGATAGATTGCACCTGCTTTGAATTGCTTGAGATAAGAAATCAACAACAGTAGGAAGTGAATTATTGACAGGGACTTGGAAGCTACCAACCTTCCATTTAATAATTGACGTTTTAACAAGGTTAATTAACCTGAGGTGAAGCTGGTCAGTGAATATAAATTCCCTAAGTCAGAGAGGATTAGTTAATTAAATGCTTAAGTAGGTCGAGAGACATTTAGGCATAACTTCGATAAAGACAATTTGTTGTTCCTACCGAACGTCAGAATCTTGAATCACTATTAGCATTTGTCAAGTACCAAAACCCATAGTGAACATAAGTTTTCCATAAACTCTTGATTACAAGAACTAAAAATAAAGTGACCAACAATTATTTGCTAAATTCTCATAACCTCCAATTTAGTGGAAACTACTAAAAATCAGTTGATTAACTCGCATACAACTCAAATTCACACCATATTTCCTGTGGGGATTCGACGCCAACCTAGTTGGGTTATATATTGACAATGATCTCTTACTTCTCACATGAGAGATGTAGTTTCAACATTATCAGTATTCAACCATTGAGATAACGATTATGTCCATGAGCAGCTAAAACCTTTTTTCCAAGGTTAAGGCCAAAAACATCAGTATGATTGTTATGAATTGATTTGTTTTGGTTTTTAATAATATTTGGTTCTTTATTTATACTTTATAACACTATTTTAAGGATTATCATCCCCTAGAATACATGCATAATCATCTTGTAAACCTGAGAGGAGGAACAAGAGGATATATCGTAGGATAGATAGAATAGGATTGTAATATTCTAATTGAATGGAGTTATAAATTGAATTTAGGATAGGAATATACCTTAGTTTCATATTTGGTTCACTCGTAGTATTAAATACGAATGAATTTAACTTAATTTTTGCATCCCCGCTCAACGATGTAGTTGTAAGGATAAGTTATATAGTTGTAGGGTTATGTCCATGAGGAGCTGAAACACTTTTTTCGGGGTTAAGGACAAAAACATGAGTATTATTTTTATGAATTTATTTGGTTTTGTTGTCTATTTATACTTTTTAGCTCTATTTTAAGGATTTTCGACCCTTAGAATACAAACTTATCTTGTGAACCTGAGAGGAGGAACAAGAGAATAGAACGTGGGATAGATAGAATAAGATTGAAATCTTCTAATTGAATGATGTTATAATTTACATTAAGGATTGTGATATACCCTAAGTGACCTATTTGGTTCACTAACGGGATGAAATATCAATGCATATAACTTTGTTCATGCTAACCCACTCAACTATGTAGTTGTGGGGCTCAGTTAGATAGGTGATTAGAGGCTCGAAAGATCATGATCACAAAATAAACCTCATGAATCAACAACCAAGATAATAAACCTAACTAATGAAGTTCTATTGAGTTGTATGATTGTTAGCAGAGCCTTAACCTTGGGTTTCTCCCCATTACTATCAAAAACCTTTACTTAACCGCATTGTTTAGTTTACTCTTAGTTTTAACTTTAAAACTCTTTCGATTACGACATCCCTTGGTTAATCATAATAGTGAACTATAATTAGATAGTTGTCAACATAATTCTCTAATGGATCGATACTTGGCTTGTAAAAGTCTACTATATTACTTGGTGAGGCCGCGTATACTTGCTTGTGTGCTTGGGCGCAAAAGGGACAACCAATTAGTAAATTGGCATATGTTGTGAAGACTTTTTCCATTGTTAAGGGCAAGTCTACATGCCAAAATTCATGTTAAGGATTTTTTCAAATAAAGAATTAGAAATTTTAAGCTAGGTTAGTCTTGGATAAAATCTTTGCATGGTATAGTATAGGGTAATCTAGGAATGGTTAGTTAAAGGTTATATAATTTGAGGTGATTATATGATAGAAAAGATGATAAAGAATTTCTAGTATCTCTCTAAAGTGAATTTGGGTGGGTAGACCTCTTGCTATCAAACTTCACATAAAGAGGTTTGTTTTGGTGTCCAAATTTGAGCGTTTGATGCAAAACTGGCAAAACTAGGAGAAATCATGAGTTTCTACCTTACGTAACCTGCTAAAATATGTGGCAAGATGATACTACTATGCTACTATAGTGAAAATTTTCCCATTATTGTGGGAGTCACCTTTGGTCAATCCCACCATAGTAGGCGAATCGACCATAGCAAAGTTGCTATTGAGGGATTGGGCTGCTAAAGCGGGATGTATGCTAATTAATATAGAAAATATCCCCAAAAAATTATTATTTTCCCACATTTTTGTAGGGAATATTGTGTCAATTAGGGGTGAATTCCTCCAACTTTCCTTCAAAATTCTTTGTAAAGGTAAGTTAATACATTCCATTAACTAGTTTTACAATTATTAACTCCTAGAATCATGTGTGTTCGGGTTTTGGGAGGATTTAACTTGGCCTAACTAACTTTTCTAGGCTAATTAGGTTAATTTAGTCAAAAAACCTTGGGTTTTGGTTAGAATTTATTAAATTACCCTTACATAACTACAATTCACCATTGTAACCATGAAATTGGTAGGATTAAGGTGGAATAATGATATAAAACCATATAATGGGAGGAGTAATCAATAATTTGACCTTGAAAGCTATGGGATTGGGTGTAATAGACGCATGTACTAGGTCAATATGTGAATTGTAATCATGTGATCTTTTCTAGACCATAACCAAGAAAAAATTGCACGAAAAGAAAAGGATCAAGTTAACTAGATTGGTGCAAGCTTGGATTAAGGTAGGTGATAGTTTAACAAAGATGGGTGCTTCATTATCTCATTATATATGGGTGAACTCTCATATGCCTAGAGCCAAAATTCATCCAACTCACTTACCTTGCTTAGCCTCAATTTTTCTGCCTCATGCCATTCAAAATTCTGCTTTTTCAACGCCCAAAGTATTTTATGTTCCAACTTAACCGGTAAGTGAAAAGCTTTGCCATAAAAAATATGATATGGATATGCAACTATCGTAGTTTTATAAGCTATCCAGTAGACCCACAATGCCTTATCTAGCTTCCTAGACTAGTCAGTCCTGTTGGCATTCATAGTCTTTGCTAATATGGACTTTATTTTACTATTGAAGATTTCCACCTTCCCGCTGGTCTGTGGATGGTAGGGTACTGAAACCCTATTCTTGACACCATATCTATCAAGTAGATCCTTGAATAATCAATTGTAGCAGTGAGAACCACCATCTCTAATAATTGCTCGTGGGGTGCAAAATCTAGGAAAAATGTTTCTCTTCAAAAAAATAGTGACACTTTTGCCTTAATTGTTCAAAAGTTCAACTGCCTCCAACCATTTTGATGCATAGTCAACTGAAAAAAGAATTTACCTCATGCCATATGATCTCACAAATAGACCCATAAGATCAATCCCCCACTTAAAAAATAACTCCAACTTCAAGATAAGTGGCATAGGGAGTTCATGGCATCACGAAATATTGCCTTGATGCTGGCATTATTCATAGGCTTATGCAAAATCATGAGCATCTTTATAGATTGTAGGCCAAGATAACCCATAATGTATAATCTTATGGACTATCCATGTAACATTGTGATGACCCCCAACTGGTGATAAATGACAAGCCCTTATAATGCTCATTATCTCCACCTCTGTTATATATCTCTGAATCACTCCATTGGAATAAACTATAAATAGTTATGGATTATCCCAAAAGACTCTCCTTACCTCATGCATAAATCTCCATCGCTGCTGGAAGGATAAATCTTCTAGAATAAGATCACTTGCCAAGTAGTTGGTAAAATTAGCAAATCAGTAAATCAGATCATGAGATGCTGCCAGCACATGCTCATCTATAAAATAATCATCTATCTCAAGATCATTCCTTAGTTTTTGGATTGTCTCTTCTTCAAGTCTGGATAAGTGGCCCGCAACTTGATTCTCTTTCCCTTTTCAATCCTTCACCATAAGATTAAACTCTTATAGAAAGAGTACCAAATGAATCACTCAAAGTTTTGCATCTTTCTTCATTATCAAGTACCTCAATTCTACATGGTCATTGTGAACTATCGCCTTGGTCCTGATTAAGTAGGACCTAAATTTCTCAAAATTGAAAACCACTACAAGTAGCTCCTACTCAATAATCATGTAATTTTTGTCTGCAGAGTTTAGGGCTTTGCTTGCATAATAAATAGGATGCAAGATCCTCTATCTTCTTTGGCGAAGGATAGCACCCAAATCTACTTTGGTTGCATCACATATTAGGGAAAAGGTACAGACTAGTCTGGTGAAACAATAATAGACGTTGAAATCAACTTCTCCTTAGGTATTTGAAACCTTTGAGATACTTATAATCAAACAAAAACTGCACCTCCTTCTATAAAAGTTTGCATAGTGGGGCTGTAATTTAAGAGAATTCCTTGATGAATCTTTTATAGAAATTAGCGTGACCCAAAATACATTGTATACCTTTAACTGATACTAGTGGAGGCAATTTCTCAATCAGTTCTATCTTCTCTTTGTCTACCTCAATGCCATGTTTGGAGATGTTATGACCTAAAACTATACCTTAACTCACCATGAAGTGATATTTTTTCCAATTTAGCACCAAATTGCATTTTCACATCTTAGTAGTGTACTGGATAGATGTGATAGGCAATCATCAAAATAATATCTGACTAGTGAGAAGTCATCCAGGAATACTTTGATTGTTTCTTCCACCATGTCAGAGAATATAGACATTATATATCTCTAAAAAGTGGCAGGTGCATTGCAAAGTTCGAACATTATCCTCTTGAATACAAAGGTTCCATATAGGCAAGTAAAGGTAGCCTTTTCTTGATCTACAGGAGAAATCATGAATTGATTGTATCCTAAGTACCCATTAAGAAAATAATACCAACCCCTGCCAGCAAGTCTGTCCAGCATCTGATCTATGAATGGCATCTAAAAGTGGTTTTTTTGAGTCCACTTGTTTAGCTTTCTATAATCCATGCATACGCTTTATCCAGTCATTATCCGTCTTGGTACTAACTCATTCATTTCATTTGGAACCACTGTGATCCTACTTTTCTTTGGTACACATTGAATCGAGCTAACACACCTACTATCTAGAATAGGTAAAACCACATCAATGTCTAACTATTTAATTATCTCCTTCTTCATCACTTCGTGCATAAGAGGGTTTAGCCATCTCTGATGCTCAATAATGGGTATGATGTCTGGCTCAAGTTGTATCTTATGTGTACATATACTAAATGGGATTCCCATAATGTCAGTAATGGTCTATGTAATAGCCTTCTTAAAGGATTGAAGACCTTTAATTCCAATACCAATGGTTTTTTAATCTATGGTCTCGCAGAAGGTGTGGCTCTAGTCTTAAAATACAAGATCGAGCTTCTTAGGGGGTTACTTGTAAGAGACCATTCCATATAGAGCATGGACCATCTCATCATAGTTATCTAATCCATCATTCTCAATGTTTATGATTACCATGGATAAGGCTTCTTCCCCTTATATTTCCTAAATAAGCACCTCAACTGTTATTAAGTCATCATCCACTGCATCAATCACTGCCACAACTCGCATATCATCTTGTTCTTGTACTTTCATGAATATATTAAAAACAATTTACTTGTTTTTCCTTATGAAGGTGATCTCTTCAAAGTCAATATCAATAAATACCCTGCCAGTAGCTAGGAAGGGTCTACCCAATATTATTGGAGAATAGGTATCCACTTTGCAATCTAGAATCATAAAATCTGTCAAATAATTGAATGATACAACTTTGACTTCCACATTATGCATGATACATATTGGCTCCTTCACTGATTATTCCATCATCAAAACCTTACTAAGGTAGGTTGTAGTTCACCTAACTCCAAGACTTTGTATATAACCAATGGAATGATATTTAATCCTACTCCAGTATCACATAGGGCCTGACTAATCTCATATAGTCCAAAAGAACATGGGATGTTGACTACACCTGGATCTCCTTTCTTTTCAACTAAAGTTTTCTACATACTTGAGCTAATTTTATTGAATATGTTTTGGAGCTCTTCGCCAATTCAGTCATTATCACCATCACTATTAAAATTATCATTCGTAAAGCTTAGTTTCTCAAACCCTGACTTTGATAGTTTTTTATCATCACTATTCTTTTTTGTTGCACATATGTTATATGCAAATAGTGATCTTTAGGTGAAGAGTCATTCCAAGTGTCAATTTCCATATAGTGAACAAGTGTCAGAGGGGTTTATACATTATCTTCAAGTACTACCACTGACTGTCTCTCTACTAAAGTGATAGAGATTCTCCCATACTATTGCTCCAACTGCTTGACAGTAGTTTCATGTGACTCAACCTTTTTGGCTAATCTAAAAATTTCAATAGTAACTTCATTCAAGAAAGCTACTTGACTCTTTTGACCCTTCATCAACAAAGTTAACATCTCTTTTATTTTAGACTCTGCCTCTAGTCTACTATGTGAAATATTCTTATATCTCTTATCATGATAGTTCCAACCTTGATTCACTTGACCTTGGGATTGGAAACTCACCAACTAATGATCCATACATTTTTTCTCCTTAGAGACCCGCACTTCATACACTTTTGAAGAATTCATGCTTGCAAATTTCTTGACCAACTCACTATTTTCTATCCATAATAGTAAAATATACTTGGCTACAACATCCTTAGATACTCTCTATGTACTGGAAACTCCAATTTTATAAATATCAAAACCTTTCTTAACCTCCTGAGTTTGCCATCCCCAGTTAGTTAATGAGATCTGATCCATAATACTCAAAGCTATCTTTCATCATAATCTCATAAAGGCTCCTCTAGAAATAGTGTCTACCATAATCACTTTTGAGTGGGAAGACATAGTTCTATAGAATATCTCTGATAAGCTTGTCCCTGATTTCTGGTGGTTGGGTACCATACTCAGTTTCTTCTAGAATCAAAATAATGAATCATACATAAACTCAGACTTCAGCTACCTAAAATTGTAAATCTCGTCCTTGAGCTATAATGCCCTGGATGTAGGAAAGACATGTTCAAGAACTATCTACGTATCTTTTCCATGTAGCAATAGTTCCTCTTTGCAGTTCCCTAAGCTATAATAATGCTTCTCTAGTAAGCGAGAAAGAAAAAAGCCTTAATCTTAGTGCCTCCTGATCTACCATTGGTATGGTGTATGAAGTGCATATCTCAATGAAATTTGCCACGTACATGTTTGTATCATCTGTTGGAAGCCGTAAAAACACACCCTTTAAGTAAATGAGCTAAATCATAGCACTGGAGATATTGAATTTCACATTAGAAGACAAGGCAAAAGGGATAATAGCTCTTACATCAGCCGTCTCATCATACCACAAATATTCTTTGTCATTAACATATGTCTGAACAAACTGACATGTTGGGATCACTTAAGTTGGCTTATGGTCTGATTTCCATCGAGTTCTACTCAGCATCCTGATGTCTGTCTCTCATTAACATCCTAAACTATCTTTAGGGAGATTGCCCCTCGTTGCTTCTGACATCCGACTATGTGGTTGTAGGATTTTCTCTAAAATTTGTAGGATGAAGGGATTACCTCTACTCTTTGTTCTAGGCATACACTGTCATACGCCAAACTAAGAAACATAAAAAAAATCTAAAAACAGCAACAACATCAACCCACAAATCAACACCGTGCTCCCTGGTAATAGGGCCAGTTTGCTCTTGATGACGTCTAAGAAAAACCTCCTTTTAGATAATGATACGATCTCTATCAAGATAGAGTAAGATAACTAAGGTTGGGGTTGAATCCCAAGGGAACAACTGGTTTGCAGTTATCAGCAGTTGTAGTCTACAAGCAAGATTCAAAAGTAAATAGGGTTTTTTTTTATAGTAATCTCGAGCAAGTAACAATATTAAATCTGGTAGAAATCAATTATGGGTGTACACTAGGACTGTGTTCCCTCTAGAATCTCAACTACATAGGTTTATATGTGTTATTGAACCAACTCAATACCTTGCAGAACTGATAAGTTATGTACCTCCTATAATTTTTTAGACGAGTAGGAAGATTTCACCCTTTACCTATTGAGTCTCAAAGTGTCGTATTACTAAACCTTACCATGGTTCCAGTTAACTATCACCTTTTAAAAGTCAAGTCATTATATGAAGGATAATAGACATTCATATATATCGTTGTGCTGCAATGGATTGGCTATTAACTCCCCAAATTATTGTTGTCTTTATCTTTTCCTAGTTACTACTCTTTTGTTTAAGCATGTAGTAATATCTAGGAGGGATCCTAATGTTTAAAACCGTTGATACAACTATTATAATAAATATAAAGCAATGCATACCATGGGTATTGGTTTCTCCTAAATAATCACACTTCCCCTACTTTGTCAATTTGCCAGGGTTTCCAAAACCCTAGCTATGGGTTTTAGCCACTCATGACTGTGAAAAAATCATTAACATTCATATTGGAAAGAAAAGATGAAATCACAACGATAAGATGAAAGAAAACCTACAACCATAAATTAAATAATCAAGCAAAGTCAATACAATGGAATCCCAAGATCGAAGATGGATCTTGAAATTAAAATATGTTTCTAAATATTAAAATTGTCTTTTTTTTATATATTTGTTAGATATATCTTACTAAAAAGTACATAAAAGGTATTTATAATACAAGAAAAAACCCTAAAAACTAAGCCTGAATGAAATAGGAGAAATGAGATCGGTCACCACCTGCTTCCGGTACCTGCGGTCAGGCAGCGTATAGGTACTACCTGTGGCCCAGGCATAGGGCACAGGTAGTGGGCACAGGTAGCAAGATAAAAACACTACAATTTTCAGCTCTTGGGATTTTTACTTTATGGTAACTTCTTTGTGTACATACTGCCTGTAGGTCCTTTTTGTGACCACATGTTGACTTGGTAGGTGCAGGGAGTAAGTTTTTTAGCTCTTCTTTGAGTCTCAAACATGCTTTAATCACAATCAAGCTAGAAAACATCCCTATTATCCATAATCACTCCAAAAGTAACCAAAATCACCTTTTTTACCTTTTTCATGAACTTATCATTCAAAATGTGATTTCCTGCAAAAACATACCCAAAATAGATCAAATCTAACAAAAATCCCTTAAAAACTTGCATATTTTCCTCCTTTTGAGCATAAAAAGTGTTATATTTCTATAGCACATCACACTTCATGGTGATAAAAGGAATAGTTCTAAGGAATAAGATCTTGAAACATTGTATTGTGGTGGACAGAGCAATTATTGAGGTAATTGAAAAATTGCCACTGATAGTATCAGTTATAGGTATACGAAGATTTCTGGGTCATCCAGGCATTTATAGGTGGTTCATCAAGGAGTTCTTTAAATGTGAAAATCCTCTATACAATCCTTTAAAGAAAGAGATAAAATTTGTGTTTGATGATGCTTATCTCAAGGCTTTCACATGCCTAAATGGGAGATTAGTTTTCGCACCTATTATTGTGTCTTTGGACATGTCTGCACTTTTTGAAGTCATAATTGATGCAAGTAGAGTGGGATGGGTGCTGTCTAAGTCCAAAGATGAGAAAATATCTTACATCCCATCTACTATGCCAACAAGGCATTAAAACCTGCACAGAAAAATTATACAATTACAGAACAAGAGATAATTGTGGTAGTTTTTGCTTTCAAAATTTTTTTGTCTTATTTGATTAAGACTACGGTCATAGTTTATACTGACCATGCATCCTTGAGATACTTGATATCAAAGAAAGATACAAAAACCAAGATTGATTCATTGAGTTCTCTCACTATAAGAGTTTGATTTTAGAGTAAAGGACCAAAAAGAAAAAAAAATCAGGTTGTATATCACTTATTCGGAATTGAGGAGAAGACAATGCAGAAATGAGGGGATGATCTTGTGATATATTATTCTTTTCAGATGGGTGAGCATTGATGGAATCTCAAGACTTAATTCCCTAATTAGCTAGTTTTGCCCACTATTTGGCAAATGATCTTATTCCATAAGACCTTTCCTTCCAGCAATGAAGGTTATTTATGCATGAGTTAATGAAGTTATTTTGGAATGGTCTTATCAATTTAGGATTTATGTTGATGGTGTGATTTAGAGATGCATCCCAAAGTTGGAGATGATGAGCATTATAAAAGCTTGTCATTCATCACTAGTTGGGGGTCACTAAGTGGTATATGCACAGCCCACAAAATTCTGCTGTGTGGGTTTAATTGGCCTGTAATTTATAAGGATGCTCATGATTTTGCATTATCCTATGGCCAATGTCAGCATCAAGGAAATATTTCATATTTCTATGATCTTTCTATAATACCGATTCTTGAGTTGGAGTTATTTAATATATGGGGGATCAATTTAATGGGCCCATTTGTGAGCTCTTATAGGATGAGAGATATTTTGGAAGTCGTTGACTATGTGTCAAAATGGGTGGAGACAATTGCACTTCCAGACATTAAAGGTAAAATTTTCACTACCTTTTGAAGAAAAATATATTTTCTCAATTTGGCACTCCACATGCAATTACTAGTGATAGTGGGTCTCACTTTTGCAATATCATGTTTAAAGCCCTACTTGATAGATATGGTGTAAGGCATAAGGTGAAAACACCTTACCATCCTCAGACAAGTGGCCAAGTTGAGTTCTCTAATAAAGAAATAAAGTCCATCTTGGCAAAAACTGTGAATGCCAACAAGGTTGACTGGTTGAGAAATTAGATGATGCTTTGTGGGCCTATTGAAAAGCCTACAAGACCCCCCCCCCCTCCCATAGTTGCCTCCCTATATCAGTTTGTATACGGAAAGGCATGTTATTTACTAGTTGAGCTTTTAGGCACTATAGGCATGGAAAAGGCTAAATTTTGAGTGGCGTGATGCAGCAAACTTGAGGTTGAACAAGGTGGATGAGTTGGATGTATTTTGACTCTGTGCTTATGAGAGATCGTCCATATACAAATAAAGAATGAAGTTGTATCATGACAAAAAAATGGCAAAAAAAGTATTTAAACCCGGTGATTTCGTGTTGTTCTATAATTCAAGACTCTGCTTATGTCCTAGCAAGCTGAAATCTAGGTGGACTGGACCATTCACTGGTTTAGGTATTCCAACATGGTGCTATAGATATAAAACATGATGGTGAAATATCGTTCAAGGTAAATAGGCAACGAGTAAAGCAATACATGGGAAACCTGGAGGAAGTAAAAGTCTGTGTTGATATAGACCTTCAAAAAGTTTGAGTAGCCAAGGGAACAGAGTGGTGTCGTGACAGTCAATCAGACGCTGCTTGGGAGGCAACTCAAGGTACATGGATGCCTAATATTCCCCAAGTATGTTTTTATTCTATTTTGTTTTATATTATTTTAGCGCATTCAGGACACTGTGCAGTTTTTAATTGGGGGTGGGGCATACCATCACCACCTTGGGTTTTTGTTGCTAGATTTTTTTCTACCAGTCACAGTATAGTTGTAGAACAGACATATCTAGGTTAACATTTGTGTCGTATTGTGTTTTGTTTTGTATTATGTTATGTTTTGTGTAATTAGAAGGTTGTTAAGTATTTAGGACAGCTATCATGTTTTTGATTGACTTTTGAGAAAAATGATGCCCCTCCAAAATTATGTTTTAGAACTATGTGAATAAATATATGTGTGAACATTGTGGATCTTGTTATGGCATTAGGATTAAGGACATGATAATTACTTGCTAACAATTGCATGAACTAGATAAGTAGTAGCTTGTAAAATTGACTATGTACTATATGTGTGTGAGATGCTACTTAGTTCTCTTTGTGTGTCGATTCAGAACTTGCTCGCTAAATCTAGCCTAGGTTGTAGGACAGTCGGTTAGGAAAGTATCATAGGTTATTTTTTATTTTAGTCCACTATTATCCTAAATGACGTTCCTTATGTGTAATAGTATCCCTTGATCCCTATTTTGAGCCTTATAACCTATTTTTCTTGTTTAACCTATCACCTTTCTATTTGTGTTGCTATCACTTATTTTGGCCCTTTCTCCTTAGACATTGTGTATCTCGACTCAAAAAAATTGTATAAGTTGAGTGTGGCTATCATAGGGTTATGTGATGTATGGTGGATATGTAGAGGGGTAAAATAAGAGAAAAGGTTAGTAGGTCTGGGTGTGGTAGCAAAAGAAAAGAAAAGAAAAATTGTGAAAAAGTGAAAAAAAAAAAAGCAATAAAAGACTACACCCAACTTGAATAGGCAATAAAGTATAAAAAAGGAGAAATAAGGGTGAAATAAAAAAAATATGGTAAATAAGTGAACCACAAAGTTAGTATGGTCCCAAGGAGTCTTAGTCACTTGATATCAATATGTACTATACCAGCCCCCTAAGCCTATATTACAAGCCGAGAAAAGTCCTATTGTGATCCTAACTTGACTATATGAAAATTAATGTAAAGAAAATAAGGGCAAGCTTATGGTATTTAATGAACGTTGATTGGAACTTCTCTTTTGAGTGTGAGTGTCTCTTAACTATACCTGCATTGAGATGCATTATTTCATAGTAGTGAGTTAGACTTTTTTTGTTGTGTGGACACATGAGTTATGTTGCTAGCTTCTTACGTGTTTGGGTAGTGTAACTTGTACATATGCATGATTGTTTCTTACTAATGTAATTTCATACCTTGATCCCATTGTGTCAAATTATTGTGCTTCATGTTTCTATATTGTTAGTTTTAAAAATTGAGATAGGAAGGGGTATTATAGTTTGAGCTTAAAGTGTTGATTGATTGCCTTGAATAGCTTAGATTCTCCTAGTTAAGCGTCGTGTTTTCTTTATTGTGTTTTGTTGCCATAGTACATTCAAAAATTCTATGTTGATGTTGTTGATGTGCTATAGAAATATAGCACTTTCGAAGCATAAAATAAGGAAAATATGCAAGTTTCTTAGGTTGTTTTGTTAGTTATGATGCATTTTGGGTATGTTTTGCAGGACACTAGATTATGGATGCTAAGTTTGTGAAAAAGATGAAAAATGGAGTTTTTTGGCTACTTACTTGATTAATTTTGGGCAGTCATGACGCTTTAGAAATGTACGTGACAATAGTATGTGATTAAATATGATGATTTAAAGCGTTGTAGCAAGTATTGGAAGGCTTGGCACATACCTATGTCTACATGTGCACCATATGTAGCACATTTGATCTGTATAAGACTAAGGTAAGTATTAAAATTGAGATCCAGAGTGTGAAAAGAGTTGAAAAAGGCTTTCGGCACTTACCTATGTCAACATGTGGATTGCGTATACTACATATGGACTGCATGTGGGAGTGGTAAGTACCAAAAGTCCAAAATCCCAAGTGCAGCAGCAGAAGGAATTTCTTGTGGCATTTGTAGATGTCTACGTGCTCCCAGCCTCAAGTTGCATGTGGCAGTTGTGCCCAAGGCCGGCCACATATGGATACAGATAAGTGGCCACCAATTTTTTGTTCTTTTTCGTTCGGGCTTTGAATTTAGGATTTCCTCATGTACTATAAATATCCCTTATGTGTTTTTTATTAGAAGTTACACACTTTTAATACTTACAATAGATTTTGATTCCAAGATTAGAGTTTGGTCTTAGAATCTCTTGTATTGATTTTGGTTGATTAATTTAGTTAAAGTTTTGGGTTCTTGTGATTATTATGATTTCATCTTTGTAAGACGCCATAAGATCCTAGCTCAATTCAGCTCACCGTTGTATGTAAAAGGGGTCAATTAGTTAGAAAATTTCACTAAGTGTTAGGACTTACTCATTTCTAAGGCACTAAACTTCTATGATTTTATTTTTGACCTTCCCAATATCAAAAAGTAAACTTTTAAGTTGATTCATGATTGGGTTTGTTGATAAAACATCTTGGATAAGTTTTGGAATTTTTGGAAGAGCGTAAGGGCACGTTTCGAGGTGCAAAATAGTAGACCCCCCAGAATGGGCCCGCGGTGTAGAGAATAGACTTTCGATCCAGAGCCCGCTGTGCCCAGCTCATTGCCCACCACTTAGATTTAAGCTTTTATTCATATTTTTCCAAGGGAATTTAGGTCTTTTCCCTTCACCCATTTGGTCAATAACATGGGATTTAGAGTCCTAAAAGTATAATTTTCTATCCTATTTCACAAAATCCTCTAAAAAGAAGGTATCCTCTCTCCAGAACAAACCCTAGCCTCCTCAAAAGTATTAAGGAAATTCAAGCTTAGTTTTCAAGAAAAATCATCAAGAGCCTTTACAAAATCATCAATTAAGGTATTTGTGATGTTCATTCTGGGGTCCTTTTCACCAATGGAGTCCAAGAATCTATTTTTTTAATGATTTAAGTTATTGGTTTACATAATACTATGAATTATCTCCATTAAATTCTTATTAATTCCGATCATGTATTATCTTCCCAAGAGTTTTGATAGAAAGAGCCTTTACACATTTGAAAGTTGAAATATGTTCATTAATATCTTGGTAATTTGATTTCATGTCATGATTACAATTATTTTCACGCAAGATAGGTTATAGTATGTTTTAAATGTTGTGGTTTCCATACCTTGTTCATGCAATTAAGAATAAATTCTCAGTTTATAATTTTGTCATAGGATTGTGTTATCTCATAATGTTTAAAAGCATCCCCATGTTGAAGTATTGATCTCCATGTGTTTGATAAAATGCCAAAGTAATAGTTTCTAAGTAATGATACTCTATCATGGTTGTCAAAGCTTCCATGTCATTATTGATATTTTCATTGAGTCCTAGAGGGTTATGAATACCCAAAAACTTAGCCGCTTACTTAGTCTCAGTATTGTCAGTATGGTTTCAATATGTATGAGCATTATTAGTTCAGTTAGTTACCATATCAATCAAAATTAGATCAGGGGAGTAATCCGAGTCAGTTTAGTTGGGAGTAAGATTTAGCATTAGGTGAATGAAGGACGACGGATTCCCCATCAGTTAGGCAAAGTCATTAGTAGCAGTCCCTGTATTCCAAAACTATATACCCAACATGGGTTATGAGGAGTCACCCGTCAGTTTAGTCTTGACTACCTCCTAGGGGTCACCTATCAGTTTAGATTGACTCCTCCCAGGGATCACCCGACAGCTTAGGATTGACACCGTGGTTCTTCAGTAGCTTAGTTGATCCACATAACCATTGTTAGTACCCGAGGTATGGCACTAACACCCTTCCAAATGAGGTCATAGGTTGGACCCTAATTAGTTTAGAATGGGGTATGTTGGTTATATGATACCTCCCACAATTTCAGTCTCAATTCAATATTCAGTATAAAATTCATTTTCAAGTTTGCATTAACTATAGCATATAGTTATCAGTTATTCAGTTATCATATTTCTACATTTTAGTTTACAGACTATTTCAAAATTATTTTATGTGCTTGGTCATGCATTATTAAATTTTATAGCTTTTATGTATTTTATGCATTAGTCATCTCATACTATTCAGTCGGCATTACTTCATGCACATAAGCCTATGCATTTTAGCCTAACCTTATCTTGCATACTAGTATATTCAAAGTACTAACCACATACTCATTTCTTGCACTATGATTTTTAATATCATAGGTTTAGGCGCACAGTTTCCTAATCGTGCTTAGACAGTTCATCTTATCTATAGCAGTAAAGTGGTGAGTCCTTATGTTTCGAGGACCTATTATATTTCTTTCAGTATTTCCTTTTAGTTAATCAGACGGATTTAGTAGGGGTCTTGTCCTATCAACTCCTCAGTCAGTTTAAAGGCTTTCAAACACTTAAGACAGTCAGTTGGTTTGTAAGTCCTATTAGTCAGATTTCAATATTTCTGCATATATTCCAGTTTTGTGGATTTAGTTGTATTTTTTTAGAACATAAAACCTTGTGGAGTTTTTTAATTAATTTTTGCACATGTCATTATTATCAGTTTTATTCAGCGCTCATAGTAAGTACTAGCTCATGGTTTAGCTTGTGGTCACTTGTATTCATAAGCACCATGTTGCATCCAGGGATTGCTCCTGGGGTGTTACAAACTTGGTATTAGAGCCTAAGGTTTTAAAGTCTCCTAGGGAGTCTAAAAGTTTCATTGAGTATAATCTTATGCATGGGTGTCAAGCACTCCACACTAATAGACAGGAGTCTATAAGATGATTTAGGAAAAGTTTCCCTTCTTTCAGTGTTTATGTTGTGCGAAAGAGCATGAGATAAATTTGAACTTCCTTTATCATTCATTATTCCCTTATATTTATAGAAAATGCCTTCTAGAAAGAATAATGGAAGAAGAAATAGGAATCAGCCCGTAACTCTACCCGTTCAAGAAGATCCCCTGGATGAGCACGTCTCTCACACTGAATTCTGAGTTACTTTCACTGCCTTGGCTTATTTAGTAGTTGCTTAGAATAATCAGCAGGCCATTATCCTATCTTGGCATATAGTTCATAATCAATAGAGTGAGAGGGATAAACATACGAAAATGAGAGAAAGAATAAGAGGTCCAGAACAAGTAGTTTTAAGCCAAGGTCAGAGGGTGGTAAACGTTCTCCGTTTTGTCAAAAGTTTTTAGCCCTATATCTTTTTTTAGTTGGTGCACCAGTAACAAAGTTCAGGAATTAGAGTTGGGATGGGAAACCATGCTCCAAAACCTAGGGTAAAATGAGCAGTGTTCGTACCCATCTGCTTTGTAAAGAATATGATAGAAATCACCTAGGTGTGTGTAAAGATGGTAATGATGTGTTTTTTGGGTGTGGTGAGCTAGGCCACAAGTTTCAGGAGTGTAGGGTAATGGCTCAAAGAGGAAAGGATTTGCGTCAGCAGGGTCAGTACAACCATCTTCTAGTTTCTTCCAATCGACCGACTCAACAGGGCGCCACTTTCAGTGCCACCAGTGGCCAGTGTCAGAATAGGCTATATACACTCCAGTTCCGATAGGATCAAAAAAGTTCTCCTGATGTGGTTGCACGTATGTGGCAGTTTTTTCATCTTCATGCTTATGCTTTGTTATATTCGAGAGCTTCACTTCATTTGTAACTCCTATACATAGCTACAAATTTTGATGCTATTCTCGAGACTCTAGGGGAGCCCTTATCAGTGTTTACCATATTGGATAAATCAATCATAGCCAAATGGGTATACAAAAAATTCTTGATTACAGTATCCTAGAAAATCTCTTTAGTTGATTTCAGAAATAGAGTCATTAATTTTTTAGTTTCCAAATGAACTAATCATCAAATGGAGAGGTAGTACCTCAATGCTTAGTGGTCAGATGTGTCCTAAATTGCTTTTTAAAATCCTATGATAACACATGACCTAGAATTAGAGGCATAAACCCAGTAGTTTAACAGCAGTAAAATGGTGATAGTATTATCTAGATTTAGTAAATTATGTATCCATGGGGATAGTTTTATGAACATGAATCAGTAGGCTTGAACAGTGCATGCAAGAATTTAAGTTGTGGATTCAAAATATAAGTAGAGAGATAGGATATTAGTAGGCCATAAAGGAATTTAGCCTGGTTCATTAAAATTTTGAGAATATCCATGTTAAATGTTAGAAGCAAAGCTTAAATCTTTGAAAATTGAGCTAATGGAAAGTAAAGTTAAAGCACTAGATTATGTGGACTCGTGGCTTGGTGATACTTCTAGAAATTTAAAGTAACTCAATGTTTCAGTTATTGTATGGTGATTGTTGAGGCTATAGAAAGCTAATATTTGAGTATCAAAAGGAAGTACTAGCAGGGGGCATTACATTATCAATGTAGTCTTTCAGGTTAAGTATTGTATTTATGTGCCTTATTATACCTCAGACTCTGCTGTGAAGTGGTGACATTTTAGTTTAGAGCTTATGCCCACAGAATTAGGATGATGGCTTTACGCTAAGGGGGAGATGATGGGACTAGTAACTAAGTTAGGCTCTCAGGTTCTAGTAGTGATGCCAGGGTGTTGAAGAGAAAAACTAGGGAGGGAGATCCCCAACCTATTCTGATCCCAATGCAAGGTTTTGTACTTCTGCCATTGCGATATCTACTAATGCCTTACATGTCAGCTCAATGATCATAGCTCATATTAGTCCACTTTATGGAAAATAATGTACTCTCCTCATTCCTAGTATGTGGAGTTCCAATCAACTCAGTAGTACGAATCATGTTCCATGAATTCAGGAACTCCAAACTTAAGTTACGCATCTTAGGACTCATGTACTCATGCTTTACAATATGTTCAGTTCTCGTACTCATGCATTACTTTTAATGATCAATGAACTTTATACTATGTCATGTTTATCCTCAGTTTTGATCTATAGAATGAATCCATCATATTGATACTCTATTCCTCAGTCCTCAATAAAGTTATGAGTCATGCATAGTGTCCTTTTATGTTTCAGGTCCTCATGTTCTAACCTTTTAGTGACTTTTCCTTATGTCAAGCTAGAGATAATGAACATATTTTTTTGAATGGAATATATGGTTATAATGAGAGGCTTGAATGTCAAGTTGATATATATAAGTGGATGGATGTATTATGCATTAGTGAATTCTTCGTAAGATACTAAATTTAGTTGTTGAAGTTGTAATAGGAATTATTCGTGAGATGAGAAGTTGTGAAAGTGCAGGGTGTGTCAAATTCATGATTTTGGCTCGTATTACAGTGTTATGTTTGCACTTTGTAGATTCGAATAGGCCTGAACATAGTGAGAGAATTCAGTTCAGCTTAGACTTCAGTAGGTAAAGTTATCAGTGCCTACATGAATATTTTTAGTAGCCTCAAGTGAATTGCAGTTTTGAAGTGGAATGTATAGTGAGTATTAGCTTTTAGTATAATTCAGTCTGCTTAGCTAGTTGTTCAGTTAGTAGTCATACAGATAAGTTCCTATGGTTTTGCCATCTTTCGGTCTAGTCTTACTATGTGATGTTTCATGAATATGGCCATTCCAAGAGATAGTTTATCCATATTCATGTAAATTGTAAATCCATTTTAGTCCATCCATAATGTTTCAGGTTGTATATATTCAATCATGATTCAGTTCGCAAGTGCCCTGCGCATCATCTCAATCTTTCCTTAGTATTTCAGCTAACTCAGTATCATTCGGGGGATGAACTATCCCAAGGGGGAGATGTGGTAATACACTCAGTTTACATGTACTAAACCTTTCAATCTTTCTCCAAGAAACAAGATCCATTATAAAGTAATGGGTACTCATTAGTTTACTCTCTTATTTTTATCTCAGCCTTATAACCATTCTAATATCTTTGCATGTATTCACGAAATCAGTTCATCCATGTACCATGTTACAGACTCATTCATGTAATCATATTTCCAGTCATGCATGTTCAGTATATGATCTTAGTTCCTTTAGTACTCTCAGCTTAACCAGTCTCATTCGAGGATGAATACTCCTAATGGGGAGATATTGTAAGACCCCATAAGATCCTAGCATAATTCAGCTCACCATTGTAAGTAAAAGGGGTCCAAGAGTTACAATATTTCACTAAGTGTTAGGACTTAGTCATTTCTAAATTCCCAAAACTTCGATGATTTTATTTTTGACCTTCCCGACATAGAAAATTTAATTTTTAAGTTGATTCATGATCGGGGTTGTCGATAGAACATCTCAGGTAAGTTTTAAATTTTCGAACGAGCGTAAGGGCATGTTTGGAGGCGCAAAATAGTAGACCCCCTGAAATGGGCCAGTTCAACGGGGCTTAGACCGCGGGTACAGATGCCGCAGCATCCAGCTCATCGCCCGCCACTTAAATTTCAGCTTTCAGTCACATTTTTTCAAGGGCATTTGGGTTTTTTCCGTACACCCATTTGGTCCATAACACGGGATTTAGGGTCCCAAAATAATAATTTGCTTTACTATTTCACAAAGTCCTCTTAAAAGATGGAATCCTCTCTCAAGAACAAATGCTAGCCTCCTCAAAAGAATCAAGGAGATTCAAGCTTAGTTTTCAAGAAAAATCATCAAGAACCTTCACGAATTCATCAGTTAAGGAATTTGTGGTGTTCATTAATGGGTATTTTCACCTATGAAGTCCAAGAATCCATTTTTTCAGATTTAAATTATGGTTTTACATGATACTATGAATTATATCCATGAAACACTAATGAATTTTTATCATGTATTATGTTCCCAAGAGTTTTGATTGAAAGAGCCTTTACACATTTGAAAGTTGAAATATGTTAATCAATATCTTGGTAATTTTATTTCATGTCATGATTACAATTGTTTTCACGCAAGATAGGTTATAGTATGTTTTAAATGTGGTAGTTTTTGTAACATGTTTATGCGATTCAGAGTGAATTCTCAGTGTATGATTTTGTCATGTGATCGTGCTATCTTATCATGTTTAAAACATCCCCATGTTAAAGTATTGATCTCCATGTTTTTTATAAAATGCCCAAGTGGTGGTTTTTGAGTAATGATTCCCTATTATGGTTGTCAAAGCTTGCATGTTCTTATTGATATTTCCATTGTGTCCTGGAGGGTTATGAATACCCAAAAACTTAGTTGTTTACTTAGTCTCAGTATTGTTAGTATGGTTTCGAATAAGTATGAGCATTATTAGTTCATTTATTTACCATATCACTCAAACTTAGATCAGTTCAGTAATCTGAGTCAGCTCAGTTGGGAGTAGGATTTAGCACTGAGTCAATGAAGGACGATGGATTCCCCATCAGTTAGGCGAATTCCTTAGTAACTGTCCCTGTATTCCAGAACTACATACCCAGCATGGGTTATGAGGAGTCACCCATTAGTTTAGGCTTGACTACCTCCTAGGGGTCACCCATCAGTTTAGGATTGACTCCGCCCAGGAATCACCCTATAGTTTTATCTTGATATCATAGTTCTTCAGTAGCTTAGTGGATCCCCAAAGCCATTGTTAGAATCCGATGTATGGCACTAACACCCTTCCAACTAGGGTCACAGGTTGGACCCCAATTTGTATAGAATTGCGCATGTCGGTTAGATGATAACCCCCACAGTTTCAGTCTCAGTTCAATATTCAGTATAGAATTCAGTTTTTGGTTTGGATTGACCATAGAACACAATTATTAGTTAGGCAGTTGTTATATTTTAGTATTTTAGTTTACAGGCTATTTCAGAATTATGTTATATACTTGATCATGCATTCTCAGATTTTACAATTTTCCCTTTTTTATACATCAATCATCTCATGCTATTCAGTTAGCATTTACTTCATACACATAAGCCTATGCATTTTAGCCTAACCTCATCTTGCATACCAGTATATTCAAAGTATTGACCACATACTCATTTCTTGTACTATGATGTTTAATGTCATAGCTTTAGACACACAGTTTCCTGATCATGCTTAGACAGTTTATCTTATCAGCATCAGCAGTGGTGAGTTCTTATGTTTTCAGGACCTATTATGTTTCTTTAAATATTTACTTTCAGTTAGTTCATTGGAGTTAGTTGGGGGCTTGTCCCATCATCTCATCAGTTTGTTTAGAGGCTTTCAGACACTTCAGACAGTAAGTTTGTTTGTCAGTCCTATCAATCAGATTTCAGTATTTCCACATATGTTCAAATTTAATGGATTAAGTTGTATTGTTTTCAAAACTTAAAACCTTATAGCTTTTTTCAGTTAATTTTTGCATATGTCATTGTTTTTAGTTTTATTTAGTACTCACAGCAGGTACCAGCTAATGGGTTTTCTTGTGGTTACTTATGACCGCAAGCACCGTATGTCGTCCATGGTGTACTCCCAGGGCATTAGAATCTTAGGCTTTCAATCCTGAGTAACGTTGATTACTTCACAAGCATAAGTGGCTAAAAACCCTTATCTAGGGATGTGGAAACCCTAGCAGATTAATGAAGTAGGAAAAGTGTTATTGTTGTTTTGAACTGATGCCCATGCATGCATTGTATTATCTTTACTTTAGAAGATATCTTAGCAGTTGCAAATATTAAGATCCTACCAAGATTTTGTCTACTCAATCCAAAAGAGGAGTAGTAACTAGGAAATGACAACTACAACACTAATTTGAAGTTTAATTATCGATTCATGCTGCTAGTTATTATCTAAGTAAGATGGTTGGGAACCATGCTATGCTTCTTCTTGAACCTGAACCATTCCTCGTACATAGATTCTAATTGCAGCTTGTTGAAATTATAAATATCTTATTTGATCTACAACACCCAAGATACAAGAAAGAACCTATTTACGAATTATCTACGTAATTTATTCCACGTAGTGATAGATGCTTTTTGAAGTTCCACCATCCATAAAGATGTTTCTCCAGTAAGTGGGAAGGGGAATAACCTTAGTCTAAGAGCTTGTTAATCTATCCTAGAAATGGTATATATAGTGAAAATTCCAGTAAAATTTTCCAGATGCATGTTTGCGTTATCTGTAGGTAGTCCCACAAACACACCCTTCAAATATAAGAGCGGGATCATAGCACTAAAGATATTAAACTTGTCATCGAGGGAAAAATAAGAGGAACAATGGATCTAGTCTCTATTGGCTCAACGTACCCCATATTTTCTTCATCATTTTTGTATGGATTTCAATATTATTATGATGGCATCACTTGAGGATGGCCTCATCTATCTCTATTCTGATTTCCATTGAGTGTTGCTCGGTAGTCTGCTTCTTATCTCTGCTCAGCTAGTTTTACCTCCATAGCTATTCGTTTAGCTTCTTATAATTAGATACTTGTTCTAAAATCACCCTCGTCTTCTAATCAATAGTATTTTTAAGTCCTTTGAGAGAAGGGGAGGCATATAATCACGAACCCCTTCAGGAATTATCTCTTTTTAGCCTTGTCATCCAACTAGGTGTTTGTAGAATCCTCTCTTATTTTGGATTCACTGGGAGAAAGGGATTGCCTCTACTTAATTTTCTAGGAATACACAGATGTATACCCAACTAAGAACAAAAACAAAAGGACCCAAAAATTGCAACAACCTTAATTCACAACTTAACATCGTAATCCACGACAATGCCACCAAAATTTGGTAAAACCTAAGCTACACCTTTACTCTAAATATTATTTGGTCGATGTCAAATATATTAACCTAACAAAGGTTGGGGTTGAATCCAAATGGAATACGTGGAATTGTGGATCTCAGCTGTTGTAATCAACGAGAAAAATTGGTAAAGTGAATGGGAGAATTCTATTATTAATATTGAACTAGTAGCTAATAGCACTTCTCGATGTAATTTTTTATCGGTGAACACTAGGATTATGTTCCCCCTGGCTTCTCAACTATGTAGGATTATCGTGCTCTATTGAACCAACCTGATACCTTGCATGCAAAATCTGATAAGTTATATACCATTAACCATCTTTTGGACTGGCTAACATATTTCACCCTTTACCATTTGAGTCTCAAGATGTCGCCTTACTATCCCTTATCCTAGATCCCAGTTTACTATTACCTTTTGAGTCTCTATTTATTAGAAAATAGCTAACCATCCTACTTTTAGATAATACCTAGTAGCGTGGATCGGCAATTAAACTTTAAATTACTATTGTAGTTATCTTTTCCTAGTCCCTACTCCTCTGTTGGAGTAAGTAGCAATAATCTTGGTGGGATTTTAAGATTTGCAACATCTAAGATAACTATTAAAGTGAAGATAATACAATGCATTTATGGTTATCGGTTTAGAACAAAAATGGCACTCCCCCGACTTTTTCAATCCTTTAGGGTTTCCACAACCCTAGCTAAGGGATTTTAGTTGCTCATGGTTGTAAAAAAATCGACAACATCCATGATTGAAAGCATAAGATAAATCACAATTATCACAACTTAAAAACCCCAAACTTTAACTGAATTAATAAACCAAAATCAATTCAATAGAATTCCAAGACTAAAATTGAATCTCAAAATCAAAATGTGTTTGTAAGTATCAAGAGTGCATCACTTCTACTAAAAAATACATAAGGGGTATTTATAGTACATGAGGAAACCCTAAAATAAAATCCCGAATGGAAAAAAATAAAAAATATTTGGTGGCCACTTATATGTGTCCCTATGGGGCCTATCCTTAGGCGCATGTGCCACATGCGGCCTAAGGCTAGGCATATGTAGAGACCTAAAAGTGCCAAAAAAATTCCTGCAAGTTCTACTCTCGAGATTTTGGACTTCTGGCATTTACCATACCCACAAGCAGTCCATATGTACTATATGTGGTCTGTATGTTGAAATAGGTAAGTATTGGAAGTTCTTTTCCATCTCTTTTCACTCTCTGGATCCCAATTCCTGATAAATCTAACGTGGTTGTTGATGCACCTAGGAGGTTTTTCATAGGATTTTACCTCATGTAGATAAGGAGAACCGACAATTGGTGAAGGATATTCATTGCTTGGCTATTCTTAGAGTTTTCCTCTTGGACTCCTAGAAAGGTGGTATAATGGTACAGAAAGTCGTTCTATCGTCTCTAGGAGCAGAAATCAAGAAGAAAAAAATGCTATATCCTATCTTGATAAAAATCAAGGATCATGTAGGTGGGCAAAGGGTGATGGTGTTTGAGATCAGTGGTGATGGTACCTTGAGGTACCAAGGGTGATTATGTGTTCCTAACATTGATGGTTTGCGACAAAGTATTTTGGCTAAGGCATATGAATTGCACTATATTGTATATATCAATTTGATGAAAATGTATCATGATCTAAACTACACCATGTGAAGCTTCTTCATGAACCTGAACCATGCCTCATACATAGATTCAAACTACAGCTGCCTGAAAGTATAAATCTCATCTTTGAGCTACAACACCCTAGATGGAGGAAAGATCATGTTCTAGAATTATCTATGTAATTCATTCCATGTAGTGATAGATGCTCTTTGAAGTTCCACCATCCATAATGATGCTCCAATCATGAATGTTGTTGATTACTTCACAAGCATGAGCTGCTAAAAACCTTTAGCTAGGGTTGTGGACACCTTGGAATATTAATGAAGTAAGGGAAGTGCCACTATATTTTTGAACCGATGCTCATGCATGCATTTTATTATCTTCACTTTAATAGATATCTTAGTAGTTGCAAATGCTAAGATCCCGCCTAGATTATTACTACTTAATCCTAAAGAGGAGTAGTGACTAGGAAAAGATAACTACAACATTAATTTGAAGTTTAATTATCGATTCACGCTACAAGGTATTATCTAAGTAAGATGGTTTGGCGCGATACTAAGCTTTTTTTTTAACCTGAACCATGCCTCGTACATAGATTCTATCTGCATTTTTCTAAAATTATAAATCTCATCTTTGAGCTGCAACACCATAGATAGAAGAAAGAACATGTTCAAGAATTGTCTGCGTAATTCATTCCACGTAGTGATAGATTCTCTTTGAAATTCCCCCATCCATAAAGATACTTCTCCATTAAGTGAGAAGGGGAATAACCTCAGTCTAAGCACTTCCTGATTTACCCTGGGAATGATATATAAAGTGCAGAACCCAGTAAAATTTTCCAGATGCATGTTTGAGTCATCTTTAGGCAATCCCGCAAACACACCCTTCAAGTATAAGAGCCATATTATACCAATAAAGATATTAAACTTTACATCGGGGGAAAAAGAAGTAGAACAATGGCTCTAGAATCTATCGGCTCAACATACCCTATATCTTTTTGATCATCCTTGTATGGATACCAATATTGGTATGATGGGATCACTTAAGGACGGCCTCCCTTAGCTCTGTTCTGATTTATATCAAGTGTTGCTCGATGATCTGCTTCTCATCTCTGCTCACTTAGCTTTGCCTCCCTATCTATCTGCTGAGTTTCTTCTATTTCATTTTTCTCATTAGTGGCTTGTGCTAAACTCACACTATCTATTGATCAATGATATGCTGAACTCCTTTGGGAGTAGGGAGCGGCATATCATCATGAACCCCTTCAAGAATGCTATCTCTTTCTGGTTTCGTCATCCTACTAGTTATTTGTAGGAGCCTTTCAAGATTTGAATTCACTGGGAGTAAGGGATTGCCTCTACTTCGTGTGCTAGGCATACACCGATGTATACAAAACTAAGAACAAAAATAGAAAACTCAAAAACAACAAACTTAACTGACAACTCAACACCATAATCCACAATAACGGCGCCAAAATTTGGTAATGCCTAAGCAATAGCTTTACTCTACAAATTATGTGGTCGCTATCAATTATAGTAATCCAACAATGGTTGGGATTGAATTCCAAGTGAATACATGAAATTATGGCTCTCAGCTGTTATAATCAACATTCAAAACTGGAAAAGTAAATGAGGGAATTTGAGTATCCATATCGAACTAGTAGTTAATATCACTTCTGGATGTAATCAGTTGCTGGTGAACACTAGGATTGTGTTCCCTTTGGCTTCTTAACTTCGTAGGCTTGACATGCTCTGTGGAACCAACCTGATACCTTTGATGCAAAATCTAATAAGTTATGTACCGTTAACTATCTTTTGTACTGGCTAACAGATTTCACCCTTTGCCTTTTGCATCTCAAGATGTCGCCTTATTAATCTTATCCTAGATCCAAGTTAACTATTACCTTTTGAGTCCCTAATTATTAGATGACAGCTAACCATCTTACTTAGATAATGCCTAGCAGCCTGGATCGATAATTAAACCTCAAATTATGATTGTAGTTATCTTGTCATAGTCACTACTCCTGTTTTGGAGAAAGTAGCAATAATCTAGGTGGGATTCTAACATTTGAAACCTCTAATATAACTATTAAAGTGAAGATAATACAATTCATGCATGGGTATTGGTTCAAAACAACAGTGGCACTTCCCCTACTTCGTCAATCCTCCAAGGTTTCCATAACCCTAGCTAAGGATTTTTAGCCGCTCATGCTAGTGAAAGAATCAACAACATTCATAATTGAAAGCATAATATAAATCATAACAATCAAAACTAGAAAACCCAAAACTTTAATTGAATTAATCAATAGAAATCAATACAAGATAATTCCAACACTAAAATTGAATCTTAGAATCAAAATATATTTTTAAGTATCAAGAGTGCATCTCTTCTAATAAAAAACACATGAGGGGAATTTACAGTACATGAGGTAACCCTAAAATCAAACCCTAGATGAAAAAGGATAAAAAAAAGGGTGGTTGTCCACTTATATATGTCCCCATGCGGCCTGACCTTGGCGTATGTGAAAATGCAACCTAAGTCGAGGCACATGTAGACACCTAAAAGTGTCAAAAACAATTTCTACAATCGGTATTTTGGACTTCTGTCAAATACCTTACCCACATGCATTACACATATACTACATGCGGTCTACATGTTGATATAGGTAAGTGTCGAAAGTTCTTTTTCTTCTCTTTTCACTCTCTAGATCTCAATTCGGGTGCTTACCTTAGTCTTATACAGGCCACATGTTCTTTGTGTGGTCCACATCTAGAAATAGGTAAGTGTCAATCCTACTAATACTTGAAACCAAGCTTCAAATCATCAACTTTCGTCACATGCTTTATTCACGTACATCTAGAAAGTGTCACAAATGCCCAAAATTGATCAAGTAAGTATCCAAAAACTCTATTTTTCATCTTTTTAGGAACTTACCATCCAAAACCTAATTTCTTCAAACTATACCCAAAATGCACCATATCTAACAAAACAACCTAAAAGGCTTGCATATTTTCCTTGTTTTAAGCATCGAAAGTGCTATATTTCTATAGCACATCAGTTTTGTCACACATAATAGGAACATATTCGAATGATAAATAAAAATCAACTAATTGATGCATAATCCATACAATTTTAATACCATAGTTACTAATGGCTATGTATTGAAGTTTGTTTCTTGCTATTCCCTGAAATTAGGGCATTACCAAGAATCAGAAATTTTCCACTAGTGCTTTTCCTATAAATTTTATCACCTATACATTCAGCATCTGAGTAGCAAACTAATTCAAAGTTTGACGTGTGAGGGTACCAAAGTCCGATGTCTTGAGTCCCAATGAGGTAGAGAATAATTCTGTTAACGTCAGTCAAGCAGGACTCTTTCGGAGCCGACTGAAACCTTGCACATTTGCCCATACTAAACATAAAGTTTGGTCAACTCATATTTAAGTAGAGTAAGGACCCGATCATTCCTCTATATGTCTTTTCACCACCATCCTTTCCAGATGTATTGAAATCCAGGATTGTTGAGGGACGCATTGGAGTTTCAAAAGCCTTTCTTTTTTCCATTCCATATTTTTTAAAGAGTTCCCTGGTGTATTTAGCTTGGCTGACAATAGTATCCTCCGAGGTTTGCTTGATCTATAATCCCAAGAAGAACATGGGTTCTCCTATGAGGATCATTTCAAATATTCCCTTTATTAGATTTGCAAAATTCTCACACAAAGAAATGTCAGCGCTTCCCAAAATAATATCATTAACATAATTTGTAGAATAAGTATGTTAGAGTCTAGTTTTTAATTGAAGACAGTGGTATCAATTTTTCGTCTTTGAAAATTATTTTTGAGCAGAAAGGCACTGAACCTCTCATACCAAGATTTTGGAGCTTGTTTAAGACAATAGAGTTCTTTTGAAAGTTTGAAAACATGGTTTGGATAAGATGGATTTTCAAAACCAGGAGGTTGTTCAACATAAACCTCTTTATGATCGTAACCATTTAGGAAAGCACTTTTTATATCTTTTTTATATAGTTTAAAGAAAGCAGCAAAGCTAATAAAATTCAAATTGATTCTAACCTTTCTATGGGAGAAAAGGTTTCATCATAGTAAATACCTTCCTATTGAGAGTAACCTTGAGCTACGAGTTCGGCTTTATTCCGGATAACCTTACCATCCTCTCTTAGTTTATTTTTGTAGACCCATTTGGTTCTGACAATTGCACAATTCTTGGGTCTTTCAACTAGACTCCATACTTGATTTTGTTAAAAATTCTCTAATTCTTCCTTCATGGCCTCAATCAAAGACTCATCTTTGAGGGCCTCATCAACTCTTTTGGGCTCGATTTGAGATACAAGAGCAACAGACACCTATTTTCTTAATTAAGCTCTCGTTTGTATCTTATCATATGTGTTTTGAATAAAAAATTCATTTGGAAAGATTGTATTGTATCTCCATTCTCTTGGAATATTTGTTTTTACTGTCTCATTAACACAAGCTGACTCTGAATGGACTGTAGTTGACTCATCGATTGATGATTCAAGAGTTATGTCTGCTTTGGCTCCTGACTATAGATCATTACCTATTCTTCATCAAAACTCCAGCTCATAGAAGAGTAATTAGTTCATTAGGTAAAATATGCCCTGATTTTTAAACATAAAAAGTCCATTTATTATAGGCTCTATAAGAATCACTAGTGGGAGAGTACCCAAAAAAAGTACCTTTCTTACTTTGTGGGTCAAACTTCCCTAAGTTATTCTTACCATTATTGTGGATGAAGAATTTGCATCAAAAAGGGTGAAAATAACGCATATTATGTTTTTCCCCTCTCCACGGCTCATAGGGAGTTTTCTTTAGAAATAGTCCGATGAAACATCTATTGAGAATGTGACATGATGTGCTTACTGCCTATGTCCAAAAATGATTTGGTAGATTATGTTCTAGAAACATGGTTCCTATAGTCTCTTGAAGAGATCAGTTCTTTTTTTCCACCACACCATTTTGTTGGGGAGAGGGAGGAAATGAAAAGTTCTGAGAGTAGCCATTTAAGCACAATATTCCTCGAAAGATTTATTCTCAAATTCTCCTTCTTGATCACTATGATCATAGGTGATAAAATGTCCTACTTCTCTTTGTAAGAAAGATCTCAAAATTAGTGAATGTTTCATGCTTATGACCAAGAAACACTACTCAAGTAAAATGAGAATAATCATCAACAATAATTACACGACCAGACATTGGACCTTATCATAGAGGCACCTCAGAGGTTACCTCAATAACCCATCATGATCATCACATCCATCACAAGGGTCAGGTGAATCTCGACCATATAATAAGATAGAAAAAATAATACCAGATGTCATAACTTAAACATGTCTAAATGCTTCATTACATTCATCAACTAACAAATATACCCAATTCCACAGTCATCCACAATACCTCTATACAAACTGATGTTTAGAAATATATATGTTAGGACAAGCCCCGAACAATAACCAAACCAAGTCAAAATAAGACTAAATCTAAAGATAGGAGACTAACAAGGAATGTCTTCCAAACTAAGAAAGCTCACCACTCCCAAGTCAATGCACGAACTGATTCGATCACCTAATCATTGCGTGGGAAAAGAAAATGATGCTCCGACCCCTATATCTAATGGGGACATAGCATTCAAAGATAGTTAGCGGTTGGACATCTAGCATATAACTCAAGAATAAGGATAAAGTATCATCATCATTCCACACCATGTCAATATATATCATATTCAATCACATTCATACCCTTATACATACATAGACATATCACATGCTAACCAAGGTAGCAAGTCTTATCAACACTTTGGAAGCACTCATTCACCATACATGAAATGGAGTATTCCAACCTTCCACACTTATAGATTCAAGTATTTCTCATTAGGCATAGGACTTTAACCATATTCATATATTATCAAGTAAGGGACTCAAATAACATACATATCTATTTAATTGAGGGACTCTTACCACTTGCACACATTAATTCAAGAAAGGGACTCAAACCACATGCTCACATATTAGGCAAGGGACTCTAACCTCAAGCCATATTAGATAGAGGAATCTAACACTAAGCCAATTTATTTAGGGAGCCACTTCGACCTCTTGAGATGTCATTATGTAATTTACTTTAACCACTAGTGATTTTATTAGGCAAGGGACTTAAACCTTATGCCATCATGACTATCATTAGTTAACATTCGAACTCTAACCCTTTGTCCATGCATCCATATACATTCAATTCCACACATAAGGACTTTAACCCATTTAGCTAATTCAACACAATACATGACCACATGGTCTTCATGGGAACCTTCATTGCTCAACCATTTAAATAGTCCAATGCCTTAATTCAGCTCATCATAAAATTAAAACTATGGTTCTCAAGACCCTTACAAGCCATTCACACTTCATTACCAATTCTGTACCATAATTTTGTTCAACACACAATACAAGTTCATTTTCATGTTAGGGACTTTAACCTCTTTCTTATTGATCAAGGTCATCAATTGCACATTACATGGATCATTTTACCTTCACAATATCATTTAATAAGCATTCATAAATATTAGGCCATTTCCCTAGTTCAAAGTATCATTATCATGTGACTAGACATCTCACGTAGACATTTTTACAAACACCTTGTGTACGTGCCTTTGCCAAGGTTAATTTCATGGTATAAATCATCAAGAGTAGGGTTACTCAAGACCCACATGTTAAACCATGTACAACAACCATTAACATGTGCAAACTACAATCAATAACATGTATAGACATAAGTCTAAGTAACAATCATCATTTTGCAACAAAGCCCTTGTCATTTGATTTCAAAACCACCATGTACACTAACTAATCCAAGTGTAAAATACATGGGTTTAGAGTTATGTAGCAAGGGGAAGAGTTATACGAATTAAAAAAGCTGAATCACCAAGAATATTGACTCCGCTTTTCCTCTTGAAGACCACTCTTGAAACTCTAGCCTTCAGTTTTTCAAAGATGAGCTTAAGAGAGTATTTAGTGTGTTGGATCCATCAAAAATGGATGTTTAGGAGGGTACAAGGACTTATATAGTTAGAGGACTTACGGGTTTAGGCATGGGTAATGACCACAAGGCCCTTAAGTAAAAGCTGGAAAATGATCTCGTCCAGGGGTACGACTCACGATAACTCACTAAGGGAACTATATCCTAGGGTACTAGTGGTACCCTGACTTGAACCCTTGGCTTCTCCTAGGTCTCACACACTATTAAGGATATGACTATATACCCATGAGTTGTATCCATAGGGTATGACTCAAACTCAACTTGTATCCATCAACCGTACCCCTAAATAGTCCACTCCAAGATTTAAGACACCTCTATATGACTCACTTCGTACGACTCATACCCTTTTGGGTACGACTAAGGGGACTGGGTGAATAGAGTTCATACTATAAGGCAAGTCCAACTCATAGGCAATATTTCCAACCCTTTTCACAATCAAGTAGGTTCCAACACCAGGGACTAAGCTTCCCCA
Source organism: Capsicum annuum (assembly GCF_002878395.1). Lineage (NCBI taxonomy): Eukaryota > Viridiplantae > Streptophyta > Magnoliopsida > Solanales > Solanaceae > Capsicum > Capsicum annuum. The sequence goes on along the minus strand of NW_025856392.1, from coordinate 520,997 downwards.
TCTTACCAAATTGCATTAGTCCTTTAATTAGAAATACCTTTAAGAATACCTAATCGTCAATGCTAAACTGTAAGTCCCTATGCCTCACATCCGCATAGGACTTTTGGCGACTTTGAGTGGCATTCAATCTATCATGAATCACCTTCACCTTTTCTAAGGCTTGGCTAACTAAATCGGAGCCATGCAATTTACCCTTACCAACTTTGTACCACCCAATAGGATATCGACATATCCTACCATACAATGCCTTATAAGGGGCTATGCCAATACTAGAGTGATAACGATTATTATAGGGAAACTAAATAAAAGACAAGTGGCCATACCAACTACCACCATAATCGACGACACAAGCCCACAACATATCTTCCAATGTTTGGGTAGTCTTTTTTGCTTGCCCATACATTTATGGGTGAAAAGCGGTACTAAGACACATTATAGTACCCAAACCCTTTGGGAACAACTTCCAAAAATGGGATAAAAATAAAGGACCGCAATTTAAGATAATAGAAATGAAAGCATCATGCAACTTTACAGTCTCTGCAAGATACAACTTAGCATAATCTTCCACCGAGTAATTTGTCCTCACGGGCAAAAAGTGAGCAGACTTGGTCATTGTATAAACAATGACCCAAGTTGAATCACGATGATTCCAAGATCTAGGAAAATTGGTAATAAATCCATATTAATTGCCTCCCTCTTCCATTCGGGGTACACGATTGCTTGATTTAACCCTCCGGGCCTCAGGTGCTCATTTTCACTTATTGATACACCATACACTTGGTCACATAGCTAGCCATATTACGTTTTATATTGCTTCACCAATAGAACTCTCTAAGATCGCGATACATCTTGGTGGAATCGGGATTTATAGCATACCGAGACTCATGAGCCTTGGCCATGACCCTTTCCCTTAATTTTTCAACATCGAGAGACATAGTCTACCTTGGTATCTCAAGATACCATCACCACCAATCACAAAAGCCACAACTTTTTGTTAACCCACACTGCTCTTGATCTTCATTAATTCATGGTTTGAGGCTTGCTTCTCTTTTATCTCAACAAAAAGAGACGACTGAGATACCAAAAGCACAAATAAACCACCATCCTCAGAGTCTGCAAGTGGAACTCTAAGATTATCCAAACGGTGAATGTGCTTAGCTAATTCCTACTTATCCTCATCTACATGGGCCAAACTCCTCATGAATAACCTACTATGAGCATCGGCGACAAAATTCTCCTTACCAGGATATAGATGAAGACCCATATCATATCTTTCAACAAATTGAGCCACCTTCTTTGTTGCAGATTTAACTCCTTTTGGGTAAACACATATTGGAGACTCTTATGATCAGAAAAGATATTGACCTGGACCCCATAAAGGTAATGTTGCTAAATTTTTAATTCAAAAACCATAACTAACAACTCTAGGTCATGAGTAGGGTAGTTTTTTTCATGAACTTCTAGAAGCATAGGCCACTACCCTACCATGTTGAATCAATACGCAACTGAGACAAACATGACAATCATCACAAAAAAATACAAAACCATCACTACCCTAGGGCAAGGTCAAAGCTAGAGCCAAAATTTAGTTCTTTTTTAACTTCTTAAAACTACCCTCACAAGCATCTAACCATAAAAACTTGACATTCTTTTGGGTAAACTTGGCTAAGGGGGAAGATATAGTAGAGAAACTCTCTACAAATCTTTTATAGTAATTGGCTAGACCCAAGAAGCTTCGACTATCGATTGGAGTCGTAGGACTAGGCCACTTTTGAACTGCTGCAACCTTTTAGGGATCTACCATGATCCCTTAACTAGAGATCACATGACCAAGAAAAGCTATGGCTTTCAAACAAAACACACACTTGGAGATCTTGGCATATAAATGATGATCCTTTAAAGTTTACAACACGGATCGGAGGTGATCTACATGATCCACCTCACTCTTAGAATAGATGAGGATATTATTAATGAAGATGATGAAAAACATATCCAAGAATAGATAGAAGACCCTATTTACCAATTCTATAAATTCCACTGGGAAATTGGTCTACCAAAAAGACATGACAATAAACTCATAGTGACCATATTGGGTTCTAAAGGCAGTCTTAGCGATATCCACATCCCTAATCTTAAGCTGATGATAACCCGATCTAAGATTAATCTTAGAGAAATACTTCACACCCTGAATTTGATCAAATAAATCATTCATCCTATGAAAAGGGTATTTAATATTTATGATCACTTTGTTCAATTAACGATAATCAATGAACATATAAAGGTAACCATCTATTTTGTACATGAATAACACGGGAGAACCCCAGGGAGAGACACTAGGGTGGATAAAACCTTTATCTAAGATGTCTTTTAATTAATCCTTAATCTTATTTATCTCCATCGGAGCCATTCTATAAGGAGGGATAGAAATCAGATAACTATCTGAAACAAGATCAATACCAAAATTAATTTCCGGGAGAAATACTGGGCAGATCATTAGGAAATAACTAAGGAAACTCATTAACCATGGGAATGGATTATAGAGAAGGCTCTTATAGTTATAATCTTTACCTTTGACCAAATGATACAAATACCCCTTTAAAATCAACTTTTGGGCCTTTAGATAAGAAATGAACCTTCCCTTAGTTACTAGGGAACTACCTTCCCACTAATGGCTGACTCATTAGAAAATTTAAAACTGACCCTATGGGGCCTACAATCTAAGGAAGTAGAGCAAGAATACAACTAATCTATCCCCAGAATGACATCAAAATCAACCATGTCCAACTTTATCAAGTTTACAAGTATATCTCTATTACTAACTGATATCACACACCCCTTATAGACCCATCTAACAATCAAAGGGTCTTTGATCAGGGTAGAAATAAAAAAAGGAACCGATAAACTCATGAGAATACAATTAATATGCACAGCCACATGTAAGGTCACATAAGAAAAAGTACTCCCTGGATTAAGAAAATAACACACATCATGAGAGAAAAGTCTCAGCATACCTGTGATAATATCGGGAGATGCCTCAGAGTCTTGACTAGTAGTAATTGCATACAAGTGGTTTCAAGCAGTGCCAGTGCTAGAAATAAAAGCAGAGAAATACATAGAACTCTTCAGTGTGAGAGTAGATGGAGTAGCAATAGGGGCCCTATTAGACAAAGAAGATTCTAAGGAGGGGCACTCACATTCTATATGCCTAACCTGACCACAATGGAAACATCTATTTCTTCCCTTCTCATGCTAACAACAATGATCCTGACCAAAATCTGCAAAGAGAGCAAAGTAGAGCTGACAAGGCACCACTAGCCTAAAATTGGTCACCTTGTGCTTGGGACCTACCTTTATACTAAGTCCAACGACCACCCAAAAAATTTAGGTAAAGAAAGAAAACACTAGCTGAGTATAAAGAACTCGAACTTCCCCACTTCATCCATAAACTCTTGCCACCATCACCACACTATACTCAGAAGGCCTAAATTTCTCTCTTTGCCTCTTACTAACCTTAACTAGATTTTTTCTCACATTCCTCTAGTTTCAAATAGATAATCAACCTAGAAATATCTGTGTTTTCAATCAACAACGCTGCTTTTCTCTCAAGGACTAACTTGAGAGACAAACCTGAGACAAACTTATGTATTCTAACCCTCATACTAGAATCTATCTCGGGAGCTTACCTTGATAATTGATGCAATTTCAAGGCATACTCTTGAATGGGCTTTTAATGTGTGAGTAGATGCTAAAACATTCGAGGCTTTTAACTAAGAATAATTGCAAAGTCTTAAGCAACTTTTGTCATTTTTAATTGTTTTATCTTTGATTTTACAGTGGAAGTCGAAAGGCAATTGAACCAACAATGATGGAAGTAAAAGATTTAAAATATAAAGAAAATAGAAGAGAAGTGTGGCTAACAACATTCTTGATAAGTCATTAGCACTCTAATAGGTTATCAGCTTCACCATCATCCTTAAATAGAGAATAGGATTTAGTTAGAAGAAGTGACGACGACATATGATAAGCCGTTAGCCTTGTGATAATCCTTTAGAGTCGTTGTCAGCCTTAGACAGAATATGGGAGCTGAGGTGGAGAAGTGGAGACATTATCTGATATGTCATCACAGTTTTGATAAGCCGTCAGGATTCACTGTTAGCCTTAAGCAGAAATTATCAAAACTAAAGAGGATCTAACGACATTCATGATATGTCATCAGCCTCCTAATAAGGCATCATGCATGTCGTCACCTAATCTGAGAAGAACACTAAACTCTGTGATTTTGTTTCCATAATTAGGTTAAAGTATTTAAAGCATAGTTTAGGATTTTTTAAGGAGTCTAAACCTATTTTTGAATGCGTGTATTTTTTTATTTTCTCTCTAGTTTCTTGGGCTGAACAAAACAATTAACTTTGAAGAGATTATCATTACTATTTTGGGATTTCTACTTTGATCTAATCTGAGAAACACTTGTTGTTATTCATCTTGTTGTAATTTCATGTTTCAAATTATGAATTCAACTTCTTGTATCAATTGTTACATTATGAGTTTCTAAATCCCTTTAACCCGAATTATGGTATCTATGGGTTAGTTCTTGGTAAGTTGCTAAGTGTTGAAGATTCTAAAGGTAATAAGACTCCTTGATAATTCCAAAGTTTTAATTATTGTGTATTGGGTGCAAATAATAGATAGTACTGACATTTATTTGGTTGAGATAAGAAATCAACTATAGTAGGAAGTTAATTATTGATAGGGACTTGGAAGCTACCAACCTTTTCTTTAATAATTGATGTTATAACAAGGTTAATTAACCTGAGGTAAAGTCTGGTCAGTGAATATAAAATCCCTAATTTTGAAAGGATTAGGTAATTAAATGCTTAAGTAGTTCGAGAGACATTTAGGCATAACTTTGATAAAGACAATCTGTTATTCCTACCTATCGTGGGAATCTTGAATCACTATTAGCATCTGTCAAGTACCAAAACCCATAGTGAACATAATTCTGGTTTTCCAAAAACACTTGATTACAAACACTGAAACTAAAGTGACCAACAATTACTTACTGATCATTAAAAACTCCTATTTTATCTTTTCATATCATTTGTTTGAATTTAACTTGTAGCTTTAGTTTCAAACTTGTTTAATCGCCACTCACATTGTTTCCGGTTGATTCGACCTCAACTCCAAAGTTGGGTAAATATATTAGCGACGATCGATTACATTCTCTCATGAGAGGTGTAGTTTGAGCGTTATCAAAAATGGTGCCATTACCGAGGATATTTGGCATATTGAGTTGGTTTGAAATTTAAGTTTACTTGCTTGAATTCAAACTTGTAAATATTTATTTTGCTTATTTTTTTTATTTTCTTTTATTTTTATTTTTCTCATACCTTTCTTGAGATTTCAGCCTAGATAGATAATTTTTTGAGTGATGACGATTCTAGTTATTATTATGGGGGACCATATTTTAAGGCTTGCTGTCCAGATTTACCTAGAAGTGCATAGATAGGACATTCACAATATGATGTGGATACTGTCCTACTTACTGCAACTTGGTGTTTGGCTTGTGGTCAAAGAGATCATACTAAAGATATGTGTGTTGTGACAATTCAAGTGAACAAATTGATAAAATGAATCTTAGAGAATGAAGAACAGTTATGGACAGAGCTAAAAGAGTTACCACTCCCACCATGTTTATAGTGGCTAAACAAAGAAGAATCTGAGGGGGATATTAGCCAGTTTGAGGACAAAAATCAAGAATAGTAACCACTCGATTGTCATCTTAATCTTGAGAATGACATTGAGAAGGTGAATAAAAGTTAGTGTGTAGTAGATAGTGTAAATTTTAAAGTAAAATTAGTCGGGCCTCACTCGAAGCATTTTTCCATATTATGTTTCGATGATATCTTGTATGTGGAATCATCTAAAATAGTGGAAGAGTGTGAAGATGAGGAACAAAAATCCTATATTCTTTATTTTGTACTTGATAAGCAACATAAAAACACACATCACTTTAAGGCCAAGTGGTTTACCACGCTCAATCTATTTCACAACTTCTTAATTTTTGTACCACCCTCTATGATAGAGGTAAGAAAATGGACTCTAAGTTGGGGGTGAGATTCATATCCTCAAGGTAGAGGAAAAAGCTGAGTTGGGTCATACCGTGACACTAAATTAGGTGCTTCTTGGGAGGAAACACAAGGTATTTTGTCGTTTGTATTTGTATTATATGATTGACATCAGATCTTTGCAACCATGGTGCCACAGGTATATTTCTGACTCTATTGTTTTGGTTTGATGTATTGAGGACAATGTATGATTATAAGTTGAGGGTGTGACTACTTGTGGGTGTTGATATCCTCTTGGGGTTTTTGTTGTCATGCCTCTTTTTTTCGGAGTCTTGTTCGTAGTAGAGTTGGCATATTTAGGCGTATTATGATTTGTTGTAAAATGTTGTAGTTGACTAGGATAAATACAAGTACCTTAGGCAATTAACATATTTTTATTGATTTTTGAACACCTTTCTAATGGTCTATTTTATAACTATGTGATATGCATTTATGTGTGACCACTATGCATCTTGATGTGGCATTAGTACTAGTGACATTATAATCACTGCTATTAATTGCATGAACCGAATGGGTAGTAGCTTGTGATGTACCTTTGTGCCATGTGTGTGTGAGATACTACTTAGTTCCCATTGTGTGTTAAATCTAGAACTTGTACGGTTGGTCTTGCTTTGGTTATAGAATAGTGGTTAAAAAAGGATCATAGGTCGTTGTTGATATTAGTCCACTTTTAGCCTAAATTACCTTCCATGTGTGAATAATATCCCTTGATCCAAATTTTGAGCCTGAATGCCTATTTTTTATTATACCTATCATCTTCCTATTCATATCACAATGAACTTATTTTGGCCCTGGTCCTCCTTGGACAATTGTGCACATTAACTTAGGCAAATAGCCTAAGTTGAGAGTGGCTACCATAAGGGTGCGTGATGCAAAATGAGTATGAGGAAAAGTAGAATAAAAGAAAAGAATAAAAAGTTAGGTGCGGTGAAAAGAATAAGAAGAGAAAAGTTGTGAAAAAGAAGAAATGATTGTCAAAAAAACTGCACCCAACCTGAATATGTGTGATCAAGAAAAAAGAAGAATAGAAAAAGGTTAATAAGTGAGACCCCAGAAGCTAGTGTAGTGTCAAGGAGGCTTAGTCACTTTAAATATCATCGAGTATCATATCATCCCCTAGCCAACATTACAAGCCTAAGAGAAGACCTATAGTAATACTAGCGAACGTGTATGAAAATCTTGGTAATGAAAATAAGCAAAATCCTATGATATTGGCATACATTGATTGGAACTTCATTCTGAGTGCGAGTGTATTTTGACTGTCCCCATGGTTACATATGTCATGTTTGATAAAAGTGATGTGGGACTACTTTGTAGTGAGGGCACACTGGTTACGTTGCTAGTTGCTAACTTGTTTGGATAGTGTAATCTTGGTACATGCATGGTTGTTGTTGCTAAATTCATGCCATATCTTGATTCATGTGTGCCGCATTGTTGTTCTTCAATAATATGCACATCTATTATTTTTAAATTAATTGACCTTGGAGATGGTGAAGATGTGTTGAGATAATTTGGATGGTTGACTGCAGAATGTACTTTGTATCCTCTTAGTTGTGTTTTAGTTGCTTGAGGACAAGCAATTGTTTTAAGTTGAGGGTGTTGATGTGTGAGCAGATGCTAACACATTTGAAGCTTCTAATTGAGAATATTTGCAAAGTCTTTAGCAACTTTTCTCGTTTTTGATTATTTTATCATTGATTTTGCAGTGAAAGTCAAGAGGCAAGAGAACCAACAATGATGGAAGTAAAAAAGTTGAAATATGAAGAAAATAAAAGAGAAGTGTGGCTGACGACATTCCTGATAAGTCGTCAGCACTCTGATAGGTTATCAGCTTCATTATCAGCCTTAACCAGAGAATAGGATTCAGTTGGAAGAAGTGATGACGACATGTAATAAGCCGTCAGCTTTGTGATAAGTTGTCAGAGTAGCCGTCAGCCTTACACAGAACATGGTAGCTGAGGTGGAGAAGTGATGATATTGTCTTATATGTCATTACAGTTTTGATAAGCCATCAGGATTCACCATCAACCTTAAGTAGAAATTGTCAAAATTGAAAAGGAGCTGACCACATCCGTGATAAGTCGCCAGCCTCCTGATAAGGCCTCACGCATGTCGTCACCTAATCGAGAAGAACACTGAACTCTGTGATTTTGTTTCCATAATTAGGATAAAGTATTTAGTGCATAGTTTAGGGTTTTCTAAGAAGGCTGAACCTATTTTAGAACACAAGTATTTAGTTATTTTCTCTCTAGTTTATTGGATTGAACAAAACAATTATCTTTGAAGAGATTATCATCAATATTTTGGGATTTGTAGTTTGATCTAATCTGAGAAACACCCGTTGCTATTCACCTTGTTGTAAGTTTATCTTTCAAATTATGAATTCAACTTGTTGTATCGATTATTACATTATGAATGGCTATATCCCTTTAACCCGAATTATGGGATCTATGGGTTAGGTCTTGGTAAGTTGCTAAGTGATTAAGATTCTAAAGGTAATAGGACTCCTTGATAATTCTGAGGTTTTAATTATTGTCTATTGGCTGCAAACAATAAATAGCAGCTACTTTGATTTGCTTGATATAGGAAATCAACTATAGTAGGAAGTGAATTATGGACAGGGACTTAGAAGCTACCAACCTTCCGTTTAATAATTGACGTTGTAACAAGGTTAATTAACCTGAGGTGAATTCTGGTTAGTGAATATAAATTTTGTAAGATCGAGTGGATTCGGTAATTAAATGCATAAGTAGGTCAAGAGACATTTAGGCATAACTTTGATAAAGATAATCTGTTGTTCCTACCTATCATGAGAATCTTGAATCACTATTAGAATCTGTCAAGTACCAAAACCCATAGTGAACATAATTTTGGTTTTCCTTAAACTCTTGATTACAAACACTGAAAATAAAGTGACCAACAATTATTTGTCGATCATCAAAAAACCCCCATTTTATCTTTTCGTATCATTTGTTTGAATTTAACATGTAGCTTTAGTTTCAAACTAGTTTAATTGCCACTCACATTGTTCCCGGTGGATTTGACCCCGACTCCAGGATTAGGTTAATATATTGACGACGATCACTTACATTCTCACATGAGAGGTGTAGTTTGAGCGTTATCAACATCCTTCCTTTCTTCAAGTTCACAAACTCTTCTGCCTTTGCCTCCGTCAACTCTAGAGGAAAGAAGTGATCTAAGAAAACCTCGGAGAAGTCCTTCCATATGGCGGGACTTGCATCAACACCTCTAGAAAACTCTTAGCCCTCATACCATTGGTACGCTACATCTCTCAATTGGTAGGAACCAAACTCAACGGTCTCAATCTCTGAAGCATGCATGATTTAGAAAATGTATATTTCATCAACAAAGCTTTGAGGATTCTTCTCAAACTTTGCACCAAAGAACATAGGAGGGCTCAACCTTATAAATTGGCTAATTCTTGTGGTCTCGGAAGAAACGGTAGCTGGAGTACCACGCTCCTCTTGAGAAGATACCAATTAAGTCAAATGGTTAATAGAGAGATGAAACTCTGCATTAGTAGCATCCCCTTGAGGTGATGGAATAGAAGGGTCACTTTTATAGTCGGGGTTGGTAGGAATAGGTGGAAGCCCATGAAGATGGTCAAATGCCACAACCTTAGCCTGGGGTCAAACTCTAAAAGTTGGATGCTCTTCATCCATAGGGCTCTTAGAAGGTTTTGCCTGAATCTCAGATCCATGGAGGCATGATCTGATAGATAGCAAATAAAAATTAGAGGAATCCAAGACCTTAGACTCTATATCTTGTGATTGAAACACATGAAAGAGAAAGATTTCCTAAAATGTCTCTTAGCTCTTTTATAAGTGTGGCATGCTTCACACCCATAAAAGAAACTCCACTCAACATGGTATTGTAGATACCCAACTGACCATGAACCTAGGTTCTGATACCAACTTGATACACCAAAAAATTGAGCCATGTCGTAGGGGCACCTCAAACCCAAATAAACTAGAGGTCACCTTGATAACCCACCATAATCATCACATCCATCATAAGGGAAGGGTGAATCCCAACCATATAATAAGATAGAGGAAACAATACTAGAAGTCATAACTTAAATATGTCTAAGCACTTCATTATATTCTTCAACTAACCAATAAATTAAAGTCCATAGTCATCCATAATACCTCTATAAAAACCAAAGTTTATAAATGTGTATGTCAGGAAAAACCCCCAACAATAGCCAAACCAAGTAAAAATAAAACTAAGTCTAAAGATAGGAGACCAAGAAGGAATGTATTCCTAAGTAAGGAGGCATACAACTCCCAAGTCAATGTAGGAACCGCTTCGATCACCTAATTAGTATGCAGGAAAATAATATAATGCTCTATCCCCTATGTCATGTGGGGACATAGCATATAAAGTAGCATCATAATTCAACAACAAGTCAATATATATCATATTCAATCGCATTCATAACCTTGTCTTTACATATAGACATTTCACATGCTAACTAATGGGGCAAGTCTTATCAATATTTTGGAAGAACTCATTCATCATACATGTAATGAAGGATTCCAACCCTCCACACTTATAGATTCAAGCATTTCTTATAAGGCATAGGACTTTAACCATATTCACATATCATCTAGTAAGGGACTCTAACCACATACACATCTATTTATGTGAGGGACTCTAACCACACACACACATTCATATAAGTGATGGACTCTAACCACTCACACACATTTATTAAACCAAGGGACTCTAACTACATGCTCACATATTAGGAAAGGGACTCTAACCTTACGCCATATTAGATAGAGGACTTTAACCCCAAGTTAATTCATTTGTCAAGGGACTTTAACCACAAGACTTTTTATTAGTCAAAGGACTTTAACCTCAAGCCATCACGACTATCATTAATTGACATTGGGACTCTAACCCTTTTTTCCTATGGATCCATATACATTCAATTCCACACATAAGGACTTTAACTCATTTAGCCAGTTAAACGCCATACATGACCACATGGTCCTCATGGGAGCCTTCATTGCTCAGTTATTTCAATAGGCCAATCCCTTACTTCAGCTCATCATTAAATTCAAACTATGGTCCTCAAGAACCTTACATACCATTCACACTTTATTATCAATTATATACCATAATTTAGTTCACCACATAATACAAGTTCATTTTTATGTTAGGGACTTTAACCCCCTTCTTATTCATCAAACCATCAAGGTTATCAATTACACAATACATGACTTATTTTACCTTTACAGTACCATTTATCAAACAATCATGCATATTGGTTCATTTCCCTAGTTCAAAGCAACATCATTATGTAACTAGAAATCTCACTTAGATATTTTCACAAATATCTTATGTACATTAATTTACCAAGGCTAATTTCATCGTAAAAATCATCAAGACTAGGGTTGCTCAAGATCCATATGTTATACCACATACAAAAAGCATTCACATGTGACAACTACAATAAATAACATGTATAAACATAATTCAAAGCAAGAATCATCATTACTCATCATTAGGCAACAAAACTCTTTTCATTTGATTTCAAACCACTATGTTCACTTACTAATCCAAGTGTGAAATACTTGGGTTTAGAGTTATTTAGAAAAGGGAAGATTTATATGCCTTGTACAAGATGAATCACCAAATATTGACTCTCTTTTTCCTCTTGAAGACCACTCTTGAAACCCTAGCCTCTAATTCTTCAAAGATGATATTAAGAGAGTATTTAGGGTGTTTTGTCCATCAAAAATGGATGTTTAGGAGGCTACAAGCACTTATATAGTCAGAGGACTTAGTTTTTTAGGCATGGGAAATGACCATAAGACCCTTAGTTAAAAGCTAAAAATGAACTCATCTAGGCATACGACTCACTATATGACTTACTAAGGGAACTGTACCCTAGGGTACAAGTGGTGCCCTAACACGTACCCTAGGCTTCTCCTAAGTCACACTCATTATGAATATTACCCATACGCCTATGAGTCGTATCCAAAGGGTCCAACTCAACCCTAACTTATATCCATCAACCGTACCCCAAATAGTCTACTTCAAGCTTCAAGAAACCTTTATATGACTCACTTTTCTACGAATCATACCCTTTGGGTATGACTAAGGGTAAGCCAAGTCATATAGTGGGTTGTGTGTCCTCCTTCTATGAAACACCCTAGTTTTAGGACCTTAGAAAATTTCCTTGATTTTTGGTTTTTGGATGGGATACAACTGGAGGAAATAAGTCATACACTCGGGTACGATTCATGTCGGTCAGTTGTATATTGACTAGTGTTGGTTGGTGGGATGGATTTTTATTACTGAACAGATACGACTTTGGTGTACAAGTCGTATTAGTGGGTAAAGATTGTCTAGTTCCTAAACTTAGTCTAGAACTGAATTACTTGGGAGGTATCTAAGTATGAGTGGCTTACCTATAGCCATAATTTATGGTATGAGTCATAACATAGACTCATGTAGGAAATAGTGTTCAAACCTTAGATGATTCTATCTTACTAGAGATACAAGTGAAGGTTACAAATCACAGATTATCAATATGACTTGGGAAGGATGAGTCGTGTACTGGGAACTATTGGTCCAAGGGTTTGGATTTGGGATATGAGTAATGGGTGCCACTCGTATTGGAAGTTATGACTCATAAGGGTCAGTCGTACCCTTGTGACAGAATTTTAAGGGATTTAATTGAAGGAAATATAGATATTTCCCCACTTATCCTAATCAGTTCCCATGATATATAGGGTACTTGAACAGTTATTTTACCCTAATATTCGATTCATTAACACTTAGTCTCTAAAATTCTCTCAAGAGCTTTTGGGCAAGAAAGCAAGGGTTTTATACTAAGGGCTTAATTCATGGCTTATGTTTGTGGTTTCTTTCTGTCTACTTCTCAATTAAGGTATGTTTCTCTTTCCACATTGTTAAATTTACTTAAAGGTATGGTTTATATGAATTTTTTCATGATTTTACTATTACATGATTTTTTCTTCCAAATATGATTTAGGGGTTTTGATGTTAAATGGTTTGTTATGGTTTCCCATGGTTTTCGTTATGCTTTTATATGCATTAGTGGTAATTTTGGATAATTTTATTAAATGGGAATGGTTTATTGGTAATTGTAATTGATTTTGGTTATGTTATGCCACTAATGTGTTTGACAAAATGCTTATAAAGATATATTCATTGTATTGACTTTTTTTAATGAAACTCTTGAATGTTTTCAACTCGGTAAAGGAATTATGCATGGTCTAAATGGTCTGGAAAGGCTGAAAAATAATTAATTATGCTTATGGGGAACATGGAAGTCTCCTTAGTGGTTTAATATTGTAATTGGAAGGGCACTTGAGAGTCTTCTTAAACCTCTAAACGGTCGGCTATGAATGATACTTCCAAGTAAAGATTGGTATGAAAATACTAATATCAATGGCCTTGGTTAATAATTGAATAATATTTTTGTTTATTTGGAAGATGGTTTTAATTGGGCATTAAATGGGGAGGTTTAGCTAACCAGTGAAAGGTGGAGGTCCCGAGGGGGCCAAAGCTAGAAAGTTATATTTGTCGATATGAGGTTTGGTCTTGGTTAACATGTCTGTGTGCTGCACTTTATTTTAGGGGATGTACTAGTCATCCCAATAGGATACTTCTTTGGTCGTATGGCTACACGTACCGGGTCCCTTTCAACAGGGGGAGCTGAACCCGTATAGCCTGGGGTGGTTTAGGACGGCAAACCTACACAGCCCAAGTAATGGTTTTAAATGCATTCTAAAAACGGTTCCATTGTTCATCATGGTTATATATATATATATATATATATATGTATGTATATATATATATGTATGTATATATATATATGTTTGGTTATGTGCATCTAGATGATTTTACTTAGTTTTATAAATGGCACTATTTTATCCTTATCATGATATCATGCTAGTGGCACTCGCTAACCCATCTACTGGTGGTTATATACCTACTCTATGTAAGAACTGGTCATTTTTCTTCTCCTACATAGTGATTGACTTGGGACAACTTGTTTGATTGAAATGGTAAGCCTCCATCATTTTAGAAGGCTCCATTTTATGTCATGGATTCTGTTAGACACTTTTATTTTATTTTGGATATTGGTTTTGTCTATGGTTAGGGTAATATCCCTACTGGATTTATTACTCTTTTGGATAGAGGCTTTATGGTACTTCTAAGAGTTGGAATAGGCGGGATTGATATTGCTGTCAGCCTTGGTATTAGAATAAGCTGGGAGGTTAGCATCATCAGACATATTTTCTCATTGTTCCATTGTATTTAATTTTAGGATTAAATTATATTATATTGTGGAAATTATTTAGTTATATCCTAGTTTACATCCTTTGTTTTGTTAATTGGTTTAGCTAGGTTTGTTAGGACGGTTGTACTCGATTGGGTCAGTCACGGTTGTGATCCTATCCCAAAGTCTTGATTAGAACAATAATGATATCTTATTATATGTTTGGAATTCAGCCAACTAGAGGCAGGTGGTAATAGGTTGGGTTGGGTAACGGGGTTATCTCTATTCTTGTTGGGACTTAAGATGCCCATTACGACATAGTTCAAGGGATGGGTCATGTCATATAAGGATGCTCAAGGTATGAGAAGGGAGGGATAGGAGAATACAACTCGTATCCAAGGGGTATAACTCACACCCCTAGTTGTATCCATCCTAGAGATATCAAATGATGAAATTCTTGGCATAGTTCAAAGTCTAGGTGTTTCAAATAACAAATACATATCTTTTTCAACCAATACTTGCGGTCTTGGTAGGGGCAAACAAATCCTTGTGCATTGTTTGAAGAGGTTTGGTGGTAGTGACAAAACCTTTGTCTTTAGATGATATCCGATTCTATTTACCAAGTTTGCAAGTATAACAAATGTGATCCTTCTCAAATTTTAGCTTTGGCAGAACTTTCACCAGTACAAGTCTAGAGAGTTTCTCGATGGCATGCCTAAGTTTTTTGTGCCACAACCATGTTTCATTAGTTTGTATAGTAAGACAAGTCAGAATAGCAAAATTAGGATTATTAAGTACATAAATATTATCAACACATTCACTGATATAAGAAATATTTCTCTTGTCATGTTTGATAGAGAAACTCTCAACTTTAAAGGATACTCTGAATCCTGCATCACATAGTTGACTGATACTTAGCAAGTTGTGTTTGAGTCCATCCATGATATATACTTCAATAAGTTTGCATGAGGTGTTGAGCTTCACTGAGCCGACTCCAATGGTGTTACCTTTGGTGTTATCACCAAATATGACAGATCCTCTTTTTATTTTCCTTAGTGAACAAAAATTTTCTTTCTTTTTGGTCATGTGTCTGGAACAGCCATTGTCGATGACCCACATTCCTTTCTTATAGCTTTTGCAGATATGTTTCTACAAAACAAAAAGATCAATTTTTTTTAGGTACCTAAGTGGTCTTGGGTCCTTAAGGGTTAGATGTACTTTCTTTGGGTTGCCAAACCCACACAGCTTTAGACCTTTGTCTATGGTTATGTGATTTATGCCCCTTCTTACCATAGGTGTTGCAGACTGGTCCTCAAAAATAGAAAGAGGTTTTAGCCGACTCAAACGAAGTTGATGAGGAACTTGATTTCATTTTAAAAGAATTTGACCTTACAAAACTTTGACTTGGTGATTTTCTAATTCTGTTTAACTGTATTTTTACATCAATAAGTTCTTCCTGAAGTAAGTCCATTTGCATTTGGCATGCTTTAAGTTCAATTTGCCAGTTCCTTCGTTCCTCTCAAAGCTTTTGTTTTAATTTAGCTTCCCAGATTTTCTTTTGTTAAGCAATTTCATTGTATTCATCAATAACTTTTTGGAGAACATCAATAATCATATCAAGATTTGTTTGAAAAATGTTCCAATCATAACAATTGTATGGTCTTACCTCACTTGGTTTTCCTTTTTCCATGAAGCACATGTTGGCCACTTTTGTCTCTTTTTAGTTTCATTTCCATCACTCCATGCCCTAAAGTTTTTGTTTTTCCTGGATAATCTTCTCCTCAATTCTAAACAATTTTATTTAATATGTCCCAATTTCCCAAAGTAATAACAATAATCATCATTCCTTTTGAATTCATTGATCCTTGATCCTTGTGGTCTCTACTGCCTTTGTTTAAAGATATTCCTTACTCTGTGATTAAGAAGAGCCATTCCTTTATTGTTGTCTTCTTCTAGGGATTCCTCTTCTCCAATTGTTACGACATTGAAGGTCACTAGTTTCTTCATCTCTTCTTTGTTGTACCTATTAATATAATTTTGTTCATAGGTAATGAGGTTACCTCTTAATTCATTGTAGGTCATAGAGTGAAGATCCCTATCTTCTAGATTGGCATCTTTAGTTTCCCATGCTTTTGGGAGACTTCTTACAAGAGTTTGCTTTTGCAGACTATTTGGATAGATCATTTCCAAGGACTTTAATTCACATATAATTTTTTTGAATCAAGAAAACATTCATTCCATGCTTTTATTTTTTTCCATTTTAAAGAGCTCGTACTTATTGGCCAGAGCATTTATTCTTGCTGTTTTGACCTTTGTGGTTCCTTCATAGGTTATTTCTAATATGTCCCATATTTTCTTTATAGTTTCATAGTTTGATATGTTGTCATTTTTTTCTTAGCTAACTATACAATAGAGTAAACTTATAGCCCTTGAATTAGTTTGAATTACCTTTTATAGTTCCTTGGTGACTTTAAGGTTTTCGAAGTCATCCACGTCAATGCTACTTAATTCCTTGTCTTTCTGTTTTCTTTGATTCCTGAAATAGGCTTTGGTCCATTTTTAATGAAAACCCAGGTTTGGAAGTCATTTGA
>NW_025856392.1:452503-500997 GCF_002878395.1 Capsicum annuum | reverse complement strand
CTTACCTACTGGCGAGATTTAGTAGGTTCCATTATGAACCATAAACTAGGTTATGACAAGTTAGTATTAGAGCCTAGGTTTCATCGATATTGTTGGTACAAGATCAAGTGTCTAGTAATGTCCCATAGATTGAAATGATAAAATCCATTTATTATCTTCCGGAGGATATAGGACATTCTTAGGAGTTCTTTACTTATTTCACTTATTTGGTTCTAAGTGTCTGAATTTTTTTCTATATCATTCCCTTAGTTTCACATTTTTATAGTTGGCTAAGACATGTGCTACTACAATACGAGATGAGGGTCACCATATTGAGCCTAAGGATCCTGTCACTTTTATTGGATGACCAATAGGTTGTGGATATCCTTGAGATGTGTCCCTAGCTAGGGACCAGGATAGGGTCCTTCACTAAACCCTATTCCCAGTCCTGAGGTAAAGGTTCTTCTGCTCAAGCTACCGGTAGGCCAAGGATTGGCCTAGGCTCAATAAGGATTTATTTCATTTTTATTGGTCAAGGATGCTTTGGTTTAGATTTTAAGGTTGGTTGTTGGTTCTCCATTTGATAGTGCATAGTCTATAAATCAAATTTTTATTAAGGCGGGGGCATAACCTATATCTTTCCTAGAGTTGAGGTCCCTCCTACCCCAATAGTTGCTCAGCTAGTGGTTGTCTAGCCTACTATGTCTATTGAGGAACAGAAGATGTTTGGCAAATTTTTGAGATTTTCTCCACCTAGGTTTTCTGTTGCACTGGGCAAGGATACATATGAGTTTCTGAATGCTTGTGAGGATAAGCTTAGTAATTATAACCTAGTTTAGACTTGTGGTATGGATTACATAAGTTTTTAGTTAGACTTGTCAGCTCGACGTTGGTGGAGAGGTCATCTTGATTCAAGGAAGTTACATCTTCTTCTTTGAAATGGACTCAGTTCTCTGAGATTTTCTTATAGTAGTACATGCCTCACAGTCTTAGGGATCATTTAAGGGATCAGGTCTCGAGGTAAGAGCAGGTCTCTATAATAGTTTTTGAGTATGAGGCTTATTTTCACGAGATGGCTAGTCATGCTTCTTCTATTCTGATTACTAAGTTTGAGAAGGTTTGTTGCTTTGTTTGAAGATTAAGACTTCCTCTTTGTATGTCCACTAAGTGTTTTGTTGATGTAGGTAGATCTTTTTCTAAGGTTTCTAACCACACTTAGGTCATAGAGAATACGCATTACAAGTCCCAATTGTGCAGTGATAAGAGACCTCCGTGTTAAGGTAGTTTCATTGTGAGTCATA
Organism: Capsicum annuum; assembly: GCF_002878395.1. Classification (NCBI taxonomy): domain Eukaryota; kingdom Viridiplantae; phylum Streptophyta; class Magnoliopsida; order Solanales; family Solanaceae; genus Capsicum; species Capsicum annuum. The sequence goes on along the minus strand of NW_025856392.1, from coordinate 499,717 downwards.
GTAGCTCCTTATTTAGAGGTAGTAGTTCTCAAGGCAGATACCCTCTACGATTGATGTATTAGCCTCAAAGTCAGTAAAGTAGACCCTTTTCAGGAAGGACTCTAGATTACTAATGAAGGTCAGTTTTGTATTAGTGATCACCCTGGTAAAGGTAATAATCATTCTTTGATGGGTTTATCTTATGGTTATTCTAGTTGTGGTGGTCATTCTGGGTCAGCTAGATATTCTAGTTCCAGTTCAGCTCATGGGGCATGTTATGGTTGTGAAGCTTTTGGTCATTACTCGCGTGAATGTCATAGTCGTGGGATAATTGCTACAACAACTTAGTTTTCCCCTTATTAGTAGAGTTCATCCCTCATCTTGAGGTGGTATGCATGGTCATAGGAATGGTCCCTAGTGAACTCATGGAGGTTATCAGGTAGGTAGGGTAGGAGATCAGTTAGGTGCCTAGCCAAGTGGCAGGTATGGCCAGTTATATGCAGTACTTGTTAGTTCTAAGGCTGAGTCTTCTGATCCTATTTTCATAGGTATAATTTTTGTGTACCGTTAGTCGACCTTTGCTTTATTTTATCAAGGATTAACTTACTCTTATGTGTCTGCTTGTAATGCCATATGATTAGAGTTATCTTGGGATTTTTTATTTGTGACTTTATGTATATCTACTTTTGTGGGTGATTCTTAGTAGGGGATTGGGTTTTCAAATCATATGTTATGTTTGTTAGAGATGTTGATACTCATGATAATCTCATTACATTAGACATGGTTAATTTTGATATAACTTTGGGCATGGATTGTTATCCCATTATCATGCAGTCAGCATACCCTCAATCATTTGCCAGGGAGCTGTTAGCTGCAAGCTAACATGGATTATTTCTTATGTTTAATTTAGGAGACTTATTTAGAGGGGTTGCAAGTCTAATCTAGCATATATTCATTATGTTAGTATAGAGAGTCCATTGCTTGACTCTATTCCTGTAGTCTGTGAGTTACAAAAAGTTTTGCCTACCGATCTCCCGGGTATACCTACTACCCATGAGATTGAGTTTGTTATTGATCTTTAGCTTGGCACCTAACCTATTTCTATGGAACTTTATTGTATGGATCCTACCGAGCTTAGGGGGGATGAATTCTCAGCTTCAAAATCTTTTTTGGCAAGGTTTTATTAGATGGAGTTTGTCCCCTTGGTGAACTCATTTGTTGATTCTGAAGAAGAAGGATGGCTCCATGCTCATGGTGTTAATTATAGGCAAATTAATAAGGTGACAGTGAAGTTGTTATCCTATGCCTTGTATTAATGACTTTTTTTACCAACTTCAGGTGCAACAGTTTTCTTTACGATTGATTTGAGGTCTGGTTACTGTTAGTTAAGGATTCAAGAGGAGGATATCCCAAAGAGAGCCTTTAGGACCCGTTATGGTCTTTATGAGTTCTTAGTGATGTCCTTTGGATTGACTAATGCCCTAGTTGCATGCATAGATTTGATAAATTGAGTTTTCTAGCCTTATTTGAATTCTTCTATGATTGTTTTTATCAATGACATCCTTGTGTATATAAGGAGCAGGGAGGGGGATGCGTATCATTTAAGGATTGTGCTCCAGAATTTGAGAGATTATATGCTTTTTGCCAAGTTTTTTATGTGTGAGTTTTGTCTTGACTAAGTAGCACTCCTTTGGCAGGTGGTGTATCAAGATAGGATTTTGGTAGACCCAGCGAAGATTGAGGCTAATCATGATTGGGCTAGGCCTACATTTCTGACTTAGGTTCATAGCTTTATTTTTATGGCGTGTTATTTTAGATGATTCATCGAGGGTTTTGCTACTATTTCAGCACCTATGACCAGATTGACTCTGAAAGAGGTCCTTTTCTGATAGTTCGAGGAGTGTGAGTTGAGCTTTAGTAAGCTCAAGGGGTTCTGTACTTCAACTCCAATTTTGGCTCTTCCTATTAAAAGTGGGGATTCACCGTGTATTGTGATGTTTTTCGTGTTGTTTTAGGTTTTTTATTGATGCAACAGGGTCGTGTTACTGCTCATGCTTTGAGGAAGCTTAAGTTGCACGAGCACAACTGCCCCACTTATGAATTGGAGTTGGTAGTGGTAGTTTTCGTGCTTATGATATGGAGGAAATATCTTTACAGTGTGCATTGTAAGATTTTCACAAATAATCATACTTTTTAGCATATTATGACCTAGAGAGAGCTAAATGCTAGGCAACATATGTAGATGAAGTTTCTTACAGATTATGACATCTCCATATTGTATCATCCAGGAAAGAGAAGTTTGGTAGCGGTTATCTTAAGCCAGAAGGCAATTAGTATAGGTTGCTTAGATTGTATTTTAATTTTTCAGAGGTTGTTGGGATGGGACATTTAGTGTTTGGTCAACTTGATAGTGTGAATCGATAATTTAGACCCTAGGTGGATTCTTGCTAGTGTTGAGGCACTGTCTTTAATATTTAAGCATTTTTAGGATCGTATGTTTGAGGATAAGTGACTTTGCATCCTTCATGATCAGTTGTTAAGTGGTGAGTCTCGGAGGGATACCATACATTCTAAGGGTGTCTTAGGATTTGATAGTCGCATTTATGTTCTGAGGATTAATAACTTGATTCAGCTTATTTTACATGAGGCTCATAGCTATAGGTATTCTATTTATCCGGGTAGAGCTAAGCTAAATAGAGACTTGAGATAGCATTATTGGTGGAGTGGCATGAAGAGAGATGTAGAGGGCTTTATATCTCATCGCCTATGTTGTCAGTAGGTGAAGGTGAAGCATCAGTGGCCTGGTGGATTGATTCAGATATTACCTATTCCAGAGTGCAAATAGGTGCGGATTACCATGGACTTTGTTAGTGGCTTTCCTCGCACTTCCAGTGGTTCTGATAAAATTTGGGTCATTATGGATTTGTTGACCAAGTCGGGACATTTCATTCCTATTCAAATGACCTTTTGTTCTAAGAGGTTAGCTCGTATCTATTTATGTGAGATAGTCCATTTTCACGGTGTGCCTATATCATCATTTCACACTAATGTTTTGTGTTCATTTGCAGCTATAAAAGAGTTTTCTAAAAGGGGGTTACAGGTTTATGTCTGGCTATTGATTATATTTTTATTAATCCAAGTTTGTGTATTAATTATATGTTTATCGATTTAAGTGTGACTATTGATTATATTTACCAGTTCAATTCTAGCTATTGATTATATATTTATCAGTTTAAGTTCGGCTATTGATTATATTTATCGATTCCAGTCAGGATATTGATTATATATATATTGATTTAGCCTGATTATGCATATTATGCTATGATGATTTAATTATTATGATATGATGACATTGGAGTGTGAGTTTATAATCTAGCTAAGTCAAAAAAAAGGAAATGGTTATAATGTGGTATGGTATAAATAGATTTTAGTGAAATAATGATTAGTTGATAAGTGTTGATTAATTGACAAATGATGTATATGGAAAAGCGATGGCTATAGTATGGCATGACTTTGAAGACTTCTAGTTGCTTAAAATAATGGTGATGGGTTATTCTATCTTTGTTGTACCTTCAAGTCTTATGGGGTCTTGTGATGGGTTATTTACTTTTTCTTCACTAATTGGCACATGGGAGCCAATTTTGTAGTCATGATTGCATGTGTTGATGCTTTAAGTTATGATATGCTATTATTTTGATTTATTTACCTATTTATACACATCTATGTTGGAGATGATTTAGGTTCGTACCTACCTTGACTTAGTTATGTTATCTTACAATTTATCATATTTATATCATGATTTAGCTAAGTCAGCCAATGATCCCTACTGAGTACCCATGGTTTTGATAATCATACTTCACTTCTGCACCTTTTGGGTGTAGATCCGAGTACTAGTTGTTATCATTAATCAACACTCATGTTGTGTTGACACCCGAAGATAAGGTGGGCTATTAGAGATAAAGTCACTATTTCCTTCAATCTATCTCTGTTCAGTCTTTTATTTCAAGACAAATGTTATTGACTATTCAAGATTATTGGGTTGTATTGTTATTACTAGATGTTCTTATACTGGCTCTACCAGGTCATGGGATGCAATCTATGTTGATGATATTTATTTATTTCAAATAGTATGCTTATTTATAACTTGTTATGTCAATTTTTGCCTATGTTATGTATTTTCCAACAACATAACCCATTGCATTTAGCTATGCTTTATGGTTTAGCTTACCTACTGGTGGGATTTAGTTCGTTCCATCATGACTTGTAAATCGGGTCATGATAAATCCTTATCAGAGCCTTTGTTTCGCTGATATTATCGGTACAAGAGCAAGTGTCTAGTAGAGTCCTACAGATTGGAACAATGACGTGTGTTTCCTATCTTGGGGAGGCTATGGAATATTTTTAGGAGTTCATCACTTCTTTCACTCATATCGTGCTAGAGTTTAAGTTTATTTATAGAAATTCCTTTGATTCTACTCTTTTGAAGATGGTCAGGAACGTGCTGCCATTACTCAAGATGAGGATCCCAAGATCGAGCCTAGGGATCCTACTCCTGTTTGTGGATGATCTAATGGTTATGGACAACCTAGATATGTGTGCCCATATAAGTTCCAGGATAAGCATCCTCTACCATTCCTTTTTCCTGCTCTTGAGCCAAAGATTCTTCCGTCTCAGCCATCAGTGGACCAGGGACCATCCCAGGCTCCACCAAGGTTTTTTCTTCTTCGGTTCTCAATGATGCTTTGATGAAACTTCTAATATAGTTAGTGGTGTGCCATCTAACGGTGAATAGTCTAGAGATCAAATTAGAATTGAGGAAGGGGCCTCTTATAGCTGCGGCTCCCAAAGTAGAGGTTCCTCCTGCACCCGTTGTTGCTCAGTTGGTAACCTTTTAGCCAGTGGTTGCCGAGCCTACTATCTCTATTGAGGAGAAGAAGATGTTGGGTAGATTTTTGAGATTGGCTCTGCCTAGCTTTTCTGGTGCTTCGAGCGAGGATGCGTATGAGTTTCTGATTATTTGTGAGGATACAATTCATAATTTGGTCCTTATTGAGACTCAAGGTGGATATTAGACCATATTTTAGTTTAACTTTATTGGTTTACATGGTGGTGGGGTTATATGGATTCTAGACCAGCTGAATCTTCTCCTTCGACATAGACTCGGTTCTCCAAGATATTCTTAGAGAAGTACATACCTCGAAGCCTTTGGGATTTCTTAAGAGATTAGTTCTCTACATTTGAGAGAGGCTCCATGACAGTTACAGAGTATGAGGCTCATTTTAAAGAATTAGGTAAGTATGCTACTTCTATTCTAGATACTGAGTATTAGAGAGTCCGTTACTTTGTTCAAGGATTGAGTCTTCACCTTCTCATTTCCACTCAGAGTTTGGTTGCTATGCCTAGGTCTTTTTCTAAGGTTTTGGATGACGACTAGGTGATGGAGAGACTCTTGCTTTGTTCAAGTATTGAGACTTCCCCTTCTGATTTCCACTCAGAGTTTGGTTGCTATGGCTAGGTCTTTTGCTAAGGTTTTGGATGACGACCAGGTGATGGAGGAGACGCATTGTAAGGCCCAAGGGAGAAATAATAAGATGCCTAAATATCAGGTCAGTTTCAGTGAGAGACGTAAAAGTTCCCAATTTAGAGGTAGTATTGCTCATAGTAGGTATTTTCTAGATTCATCCTTTCAACCTCAGAGTTAGCGCAGTTGACCAATTTAGGCAGCTCTTTATATTACTGATGAACATTAGTCTAGTGCTACTGATTGCACTGGTCAGGTTGGTGGCCCGTGTTTAAAGGATTTGTATTCTAGCTATCTAGTCATAGTGGTTACTTCCATTTTGCCAAAAAAATTTATTCAAGTTTAGCTTAGGGATCATGTTATAGTTGTGGATCTTTTTATCATTACTCCTATGAGTGCCCTAGTCTTGGGGAAATTATTGCTTCAATTCATAGTGTTTGCCTATTAGAGCAGTTCATCCCTCAGCTAAAGGTGGTTCTCAGAGTGGTTGGGGTAGTTTCTAGGGTACTGAGGAGTTTCTCAATCAGGCAGGATAGGAGGTTGGTTAGGAGCCCAGCAAGGTGGCAGGCGTGATCAATTATGTACTCTACCTACTAGACCCGAGGCTAAAACTTTTGATATTGTTATTATATGTATAATTTTTGTGTGCTGTCAGTTGGCCCTTGCTTTATTTGACAGGGATCTACTTATTCTTATGTATCTACTTATTATGCTCTACGGTTATAGTTATCATGGGATTTATTATTTGTGCCCTTGCGTGTATCCACTCTTGTGGGTGATTCTTTAGTAGTGGGTTGGGTATACAAATCCTGTTTTGTGACTATTAGAGATGTTGATACTGATGTTGATCTTAGTATTCTGTATAAGGTAGATTTTAATGTCATTTTTGGCATGGACTAGTTATTCGACTATCATGTAACCATGGATTTTTTTTCCAAGCCTGTTACCTTAGCCATGTCTGGTGTAACCCTAGTCGTGTTGCAAGACATAGCTAGATACGAGCCGATAGGGATTGTTTCTTACATTCATTCTAGGAGGCTTATTTCAAAGGGTTACAAGTCTTATCTCACTTATATTTGACATAATAGTGTGGAAAGTCCGTTGATTCACTTTGTTCCAGTAGTTCGTGAGTTTCTTTATGTGTTCCCTACCTACTTATCTGGTATTCCCCTTGTCCATGAGATTGAGTTTCCTATTGATCTCAATCTTGGCGGCTGACCTATTTCTTTGGCACCTTACCGTACTGCTCCTATAGAGCTTAAGGAGCTGAATTCTCAGCTTTAGGATCTTCTTGGTAAGGGATTTATTAGTGTGAGTGTGTCTCCTTTGGAGCTCCTATGTTGTTTGTAAAGAAGAAATACGGATCCATGCATATGTATTGATTATAGGCAGCTTAATTAGGTGACGGTGAAGAATCATTATCCTATGCCTCGCATTGATGATTTGTTCTACCAGCTTCAGGGTGTCGTGATATTCTCTAATATTCATTTGAGATCCAGTTACCATTAGTTGAGGATTGGGGCTGGGGATATTCTGAAGGTAGATTTTAGGAGCTGTTATGGTCATTATGAGTTCTTAGTGATGTCGTTTGGCTTGACTAATGCCCCAACCAGATTTATGGATTTTTTGAGCCTAGTGTTCAGGCCTTATTTGGTTTTCTTTGTGATTGTGTTAATTTATGACATCCTTGTGTATTTGAGGAGTAGAGAGGATCATGTGCAACATTTGAGGATTGTGCTCCAGACTTTGAGAGACCATGTGATTTTTGGGTTGAGTAGGTGACATCCCTTGGGTATGTGGTGTCTAAGAATGGTATTATGGTATACCCAACCAAGATTGATGTGATTCATGATTTGGCTAGACCAACATCTCTGACTGAGGTTTGTAGCTTCATTGGTTTGCCCGATTACTATAGATGATTCATTGAAAGATTTGCTACTATTTCAATGCCTATGACCAAATTTACTCATATGGAGGTTCATTTCTAATGGTCTGAGGAATGTGAGTTGAACTTTGGAAAGATCAAGGATTTTCTTACTTCACCTCCTATATTAGCTCTTCTTATTGAGTACGAGCTTCTGGTATTGGTCTAGGTTGTTTTTTGATACAGTAGGGTTGTATTATTTCTTATACTTCAAGAAAGATTAAAGCACATGAATACCACTACCCCACTCATAATTTAGAATTGGCGGCAGTAGTTTTTGTTCTTATGATTTGGGGGAATTATCTCAATGGTGTGTACTGTGAGATTTTCACCGATAATCATTGTCTTCAACATCTACTGACCTAGAGAGAGATTAATGTTATACAACATAGATCGATGGAGTTGCTTAAGGATTATGTTATCTCTATCTTGTATCATTCGGGCAAGGCTAATGTAGTAACGATGCCTTGAGTCAAAAGGCAGCGAATGGGTAGTTTGGCTTGTATTTCAGTCTCTCATAGGCCATTGGCATGAGACATTCAGTACTTAGCTAACTTGTTTATTTGTATTTATATTACAAGTATTAGGAGGATTCTTGAAAATGTTGAGGCGAGATCTTTATTATATGATTAGATTCGAGATTGTCAGCTTGAGGATAGCAAGTTTTGTTTCCTGCGTGATCAGGTGTTGAGTGGTAGTCCATGAGAAACACCATAGATTCTGAGGGTGTTTTTCAATTTGATAGAAATATTTTTCTTCTGAAGATTGATGACTTGATTCAGTTGATTCTACAAGAGAATCACAACTCTAGATATTTTATTCATCCGAGCATAGCTAAGATGTATAGAGATTTGAGAAAGCCTTATTGGTTGAGTGGCATGAAGAGAGATGTGGTAGACTTTGTAGCTAGTTTCCATTGTTATCATTATGTAAAGGCCAAGCATCAGCATCCAGGTGGTTTGATTCAGATATTGCCAATTCCCAAGAGGATGTGGGGGCGATTACCGTGGACTTCGTTAGTGACTTACCTTGAACTTCTCGTGGTTTTAATGGTATTTAGGCCATCATGGATAGATTGAACAAGTCAGCGCATTTCATTTTGATTCATATGTCCTTCAGTGTTTATAGGTTCGCTCTCACCAATGTTCATGAGATGGTCCATTTTCATAGTGTGCCCATATGTATTATTTTAGACTGGGGTTCCATGTTCACTTCTAGCTTTTGGAGAGCTTTTCAGGAGGAATTGTGTACTTAGGTGGATCTAAGTACATCCTTTCATTCACAGACCCATGGAAAGTCCACGCAAACTATTCAGGTGCTTTAGTATATGCTCGAAGCTTGTGTTATCGATTTTGGAGTCCATTAGGAAGAGCACTTAGCATTGGCAAAGTTTGCTTATAACTACTATTATCATTAGAGTATTGAAAAGGCTCCATTCAATGCTCTGTGTAGTAGGAGATGTCGTTATCTGATTGAATGGTTTGAGACTTCTGAGGTTTTGACACGACTCAAACCAGGAGCTTGTCGTAATAGGCATCTCAAGCCAAACAAGGATCGGAGATCGCCTCGCTACCTAATCCAACCAACCAACATATACCCTGAGTCGGATGAATCCCGAACATAATACAAGATAGGGTGAGTAACAAAACAAAGACTTTGGTATAGGTCCAAGACCAAGACCAACCCAAATAAGTATAACCATCTAATGCCAAACCAACAACCATAACAAAAACCAAAATTATATCCAAGTTCATATCTATACCATAACTATTCCAAGTCAACAGCTTGTCCATACCAAGCCTCTAAGAATAAACCAAGAATACCCGGTCTGGACATGCCCCTGACCATAGCCAAAACCAATATCCAAGTCTAAACTAATAGAGACATAAGAAAACTCAACCAAGAAATGGAGCCTTCCGAAATATGGAAGCTTACCACTTCGAGTCAAAACAAGTTATTCCCAAGTCCAATCACTGTGTAAGAGATGTAGTATGACCAACACCTATATCATATGGGGGATACAGTATCAAAGATGGCTAGCTATTTCGAGAGCTAGCATGTATCTCAAGGAAAAAGGTAAAAGAGTGCCAACTGTTCAAAACCAATAAATAAATGCATATACCAATACAATACTTACATATACAAATATACATATGTACTCTATGCCAGGACAGAGAACAAGATTAGCATGAACCTGTAGTATCAATTAACCTGGGTTATGTAGCAGGACCATCATAGAACAAGGCTCCCACGGACTATTTGGGCCCAGCTTTCCGTTGGCTACAAGGGCCCTAGTTCGTGTAGTCGTATGAACTAGAGAATATCTGAATCTGTATATGCCTTTATGGAGGACTCGAACCTCCCGGTGTAATCAAGGTGACTTAAGCACCAATACACGTAGTAAGGGGGAATCAAACAACCTGATCATAAGATACCTACACCGGCTAGTGCAGTTTTCAGTATTAGTCCTTCGGACTCCACTTTCACGGCCCGGCTACACATCCTGCTATTAAGTCCAATTTAAAACCATTATTTGACATAGACAACCATTAAGTCAACTACTTAACCAAAGGCACTTTGCTGGTATCGTCATACCAACACTACTTGAAAGAATACCACATGCCATTACCATTATGAGTTAACCATCCATTCATTGGACTTTAGGACACAAACCCATCGTCTAACAAAGACACTTGTTAAATTTAAAGTTTAGGGATTCGAACCCATTGTCTAAAAAAGACGTAAATCAAGTTAACATTGAGGGAATCAAATCCATTTAACCAATTAAACCATCAAGGTTACCATTTAGATCATTACATGGCAATCAAGACCTTTACAAACCATTCATATACATTAAGCCAATGTCTTAGTTCAAAATGCCATTAACATCTGACTAGTTTATTCTCTTAGGCATTTTCACAAACACTTTGAGTAAATACCTTAACCAAGACCAAAACCAAAGTAAAAAACATTTAGGGTTACCCCATGACCCAACTGATAAACCATAATCACAAAGCGCTCACATGTGCAACCATTACAAAAAATAAATGTATATAAACAAGTTAAACCAAGAGTAAACAATACTCAATCATATACAAAAAAACCCTCAATTTTGATTTTCAAAACCACCATTTAAGAATCATAATCACATTTTAAAACACATGATATTTATGAACTAACAATGAGGGAAGAGTCACATACCTTAAAGATTCACGAAAGAAACTTGACTCTTAAGCCTCAAGATGAATACCGTTGAAGAACCCTAGCCCCATTCTTCAAGAAAGAGTTTAGAGAGTGTTTTTGGAGTGTTTAATCTTTCAATAGTAGGTTATGATGGGCCACAACATGTTTTAAGGTGTGGGGACTTATGGGTTTTTGGGTGGGAAAAAGTCTGAAATACCCTCAGCTTAAAAGATGGAAACTTAGTCGCAGGATGGAACAGCCCATCCCCATAAACCTTACCCTAGGGTACGAGTGTACCCTTATTTCATACCATATCATCATCTTCGAACTCTATACTAACCATCATATGAACAAAAAGGTCTAAACATCTCCTAGAATACGAGAAGTACCCTCTTACCTATACCTTAGACAAAATATACTAGTCTAAGTTTTAGGAATCATACGACCTCACCATGTACACCTCATACCCTAACATAAGAGAGGTAAAATGTCCATTCGTACCTTTTATGAAACCAACCAACAACACCTTTACATACTAGAGAAGGGACCCTCATCACACAATATCATATGACTACTAAGCACAAGTAGTATGATATCTAGAAGCTCAATGTTCAAGAATTTTCTAAGGGTCAAAACCAAGGTGTTTCAATTCTCCCCCACTTGGATCATTCATCCTCGAATGATGGGTAAGGCAAGCACAATCATGAGTTAATGCACCATTATATATCAAACTAACCTTTAACTAAGTTAGAAAGCAAATATGCAAGGAAATCAACCTTTTCTTTAACAAAGTTTGGAAACAAAAGTTTGATGAAGAACACACACTTTCCACATGAATTTTGGGAGAAGAAAATTGGAATGGATACTCGGACTTCATGCACTATTCCGCTTCCCAAGTATAATCTTCAACCTTATGGTTCCTCAAAAAAACCTTTACCGAAGCTGCATACCATGTTCACAACCGAAAAAGTTGATGATCAAAGATCTCAATCGGGACCACCTCATAAGATAAGGAGTCTGAAATACCTGACCCTTCTAATAGAACAACCGATGAATCATCACCCACACACTTCCTCAACATTGAGACGTGGAAAACCGGATGAATGGAGAAAAAACTAGAAGGTAACTCTAATTCATAGGCAATATTCCAACCCTCTTCAAAATTAAGTAGGGACCAGCATACAAAAGACTTAACTTCCCCTTCTTACCAAACCGTATCACTCTTATTATGGGAGATAATGTTAAGAATACCCAATCGCCAACATTGAACTCTAAATTCCTATGACTTACATTCACATAAGACTTTTGGCAACTTTGAGCAGCTTTTAATCAATCACTAATTACCTTCACCTTTCCAAGGCTTGGTGAAACAAATTAGGGCTAAATAACCACCCTCACCAACTTCATACCACCTAATAGGAGAATGACATCTCCTACCATACAATTCCTCAAAAGGAGCCATACCAATGCTAGAGCAATAACTATTATTATAAGCATATTCAATCAAAGGCAAATGGTCAAACAAACTACCACCATAGTCGTTCACGCAAGCAGGAAGCATATCTTCCAAAGTATGAATGGTCCTCTCCGCTTGTCCATCCGACTGTTGGTGGAAAATAGTACTAAGGCACACCTTAGTTCCCAAACATTTCTAGAACAACTTCCAAAAGTTAGATGAGAATGAAGTACCATGATCCAAAATGATAGAAACTGGAGCACCATGCAACTTCACGGTCTCCACAAGATATAACAACAACAACATACCCAATGTATTCCCACAAGAGTGGGGTCTGGGAAGGGTAAGATATATGCAGTCCATACCGCTATCTCCGAGGAAGTAAAGAGGCCATTTTCGATAGACCCCAGCTCAAATAGTCCTCCCCGACATAAAGTGAGTAAACTTGGTCATCCTATCCACAATGACCCAAATCGAATCAACTTAATTCTAAGACTGAGAAAGACTTAATTACTTCTCACTTCCATTCAAGAAACTCAATCTCTTGGCACAAACCATCGAGTTTCGTGTTCTCAACTTTCACTTGTTAATACACCATACACTTAGTTACATTGCTAGCCATATCTCATTTTATATTGCTCCACCAATAGAATTCTCTGAGATCATGATACTTCTTTGTAGAACTAGGATGAATAGCATAACGAGATTCATGAGCTTGGGCTAGAATCCTTTCTCTCAACCCATCGACATCCGAAACAAATAACCTACATTAGTACCTCAGGATAAAATCTCCACCAATCACAAAGTTAACAACCTTTTGCTTACCCATATTACTCTTAATCTTCCTCAAATTAGGATATAACATCTATTTTTCCTTTCTCTCAACAAGAGATAATTGTGACACCGGATGTACAACCATACCACTATCTTTATGGTTATTAAGATGATTGTCAAATGATGAATGTTCTTCACTAACTCCCACTTATCCTAATATACATGATCCAGACTCTCTATGGATAACCTACTAAGAGCATCAGGAACAATGTTATCCTTACTCGGATGGTAGTGAAGACTCATATTATAGTCCTTCAGTAAGTCAAGCTACCTCCTTTGCCTGAGATTTAACTCTTTCTTAGTAAACACATACTGCAGGCTCTAATGATCACAAAAAATGTCAACATGAACCCCATAGAGATAGTGACACCAAATCTTCAGTGCAAATACCACCTCTAACAACTCCAAGTCATGAGTAGGGTGGTTCTACTCATGAAATTTCATTTTTCTAGAAGCATAAGCCACCACCCAACCATACTACATCAATATAAAACCCATCCCAACACGAGAAGCATCATAATAGATGATGAAGCCATTATTATACTTGGTTAGGGTCAAAACTAGAGCTAAAGTCAACTTATCCTTTAACTTCTCAAAACTACCCTCACACGCATCCAACCATAAGAACTTGACTTTCTTCTGGGTCAACTTACTCAATGGGGTAGCTATAGCTGAAAAACTTTCTGCAAATCTCCTATAGTAATTAGCTAAACCAAAGAAGCTTTGTATATCAGTTGTAGTCACAGGTCTAGGCAACTTCTTAACCACTGCAACCTTTTATGGGTCAACCATGATCCACTCACCCTCATCCTTTAGGACATCAGCCTTGTGGATCCATATTATCAGTCATGTATTGGTGCCCTAGAAAGGTATCAACACCCATTCAACTAGGGTTATAAGTTGGACCCCAATACCTCAGATTGAGGCATGACGATTATAGCTAGTTCCCATAGTCTCAGTGTAGTTGTTAAAATAGATCAGTTCAAGTTTGTATGACCAAGTGTACAAATTTTAGGTATTCAGTTAGACAGTTTTTAGTTATTCAGATTCCAGATTATTTCAGTATATATGTTTATGCTTGGTCTAGTATTCTCAGTTTTACATATTATGCATCTATGTTTAGTTACCTTATACATTACAATTAGTCCTTATCTCACGTACCAGTACATTCAGGGGTCATTTGGTAGAGTGTATAAGATCAATGCAAAATATAGTGTATTAGTAATGCTTGCATTACTTATACTTGTATTAGTTATGCATGTATTATTTCTTATAGATTATTTGGTTTGATATATACAAAATAATACATCTTACATAATTTCTATAAAAGAAATGTTTGTTTACAAAAATACCCTTCTTTAATTTTGTTTACTTTTTTGCAACAAAATTTTTTTCCATCTCAAATATAATTAGTATTGTTAAACTAGTATATAGAGGTTTCGAATTAATTGCAAGACCTTCGTCTTTGTGCATGAAATATTATGCCAACGGATTAAAATAGTCTAAGCAAAAATAAAATATAAGACATAAAATTAAGAAATAGTCTCCATTTTTTTAATCTTTTTAAAGACCCTCGAAGAAAACCAAAAATATGTTACAATTATTTAAATCAATTATTCATTGTTGTAGATTAAAATGGTGGAAAAAAAATTGTGAAATATTTTGAAAAGATTCACTACTGCAAATTAAAATGGCGGAAAAAGAAATGCTGAATATTTTAAGAGGAAAATTGAGGGGTATTAAGGTCATTTAATAAGTTAATACATGTATTAAAGACTTTGTATTACTAATACATAGAAAATGGGTGGTATTAGTAATACAAACCTTAATACACAATAGAGTATATAACTAATGCTTGCATTAGTTATATATTGACTAAAAATTATACCAAACAAGGTATTCATAATACACATTAATTAATACATGCATTATTTTTGCCAATACACTCTACCAAATGACCCCTCAAAGTATGTATTGGATTTTTTTTTTTGTGCTATGTTGTCTTATAACATAGATTAGGACTCTCAGTTTTTTACCACACTTAGACAGTCCAGAATTATCCAGCAGCAGTAGTGGTGAGTCTTCTACTATCGAGGATATGACATATCTTATCATTATCTCAATGTCTATTTATGTTCAGTCAGTTGGAGTTAGTTGGGGTCTGTCCCATCAACTCCTCATGATTTCTAAAGGCCTTTAGGCAGTCAAATAGACAGTCAGTTTTCAGTTCTCATATTAGTTATTTCAGACAGATATATACCTATTTGATTACAGTTTATCTGTTTATTTTAGATATGTTGGATTATATTTTTGTGTTTGATTTTAGCACAGTACCATATCAGTTTACTTTCGACATATATAGGTTTCACATTCTATTATTCAGTGCTCACAGTAGGTACCATAAAATGGATTAGCTTATAGTCACTTATGGTTATAAGCACCGTTGTTGCGACTAAGGGGCATTCTCGGGTTGTGACAGTTGAGCTTGCCTCCTACCAGATTAAGAATGTTGCAAGTCTAAGGTATTATCAATGGAAAAAGGTTAACACTGAAAATGTTGTACCTCTAGAATATAGTGCTTTTGAGGATGCATTAATATGGTATTTCTTTCCTCAAAAATTGAGGTAAGCTATTTCCACTCTCTAACCTTGGGTGAGGGGTACCATTACCATATGAACACATCCTTTATGAATGATCAGTAATGGTCAAATGAACTAATGTGCAATTGGAATTACTAAAGAGATACTATACATATATATAAAGCCAGATAATGGACCAAACCAATACATATGACAAGTAAGACTATAAATACATTTGAAAAATCTACATTTTTTAAAAATACTCAAATGGAATACATGAGTGTAATACCCCTGAACTTTTCCTTAAGTTTAATTTCATCTCTAGAAGGATAAGGAATAACTTTCTAAGTGTGTAACATTTAAAAAATGTAGAATTTCCCTAATTTCAATTTTTTATCATGTGGAAAATTTAATTAACTTTCCAATGTTATAAGATCTGCCTAAATTCAATAAGCAGGCAAGAAGTTATGACTAATTTAAGTCCTAGTCATAAAATAGCATCATTTTAGTGCTTGGTACATTGCTGAGAGGGTCTATTTGACAATTGTTAATTTCAAGTGGAACTCCACAATATCGGTGCATAGCGCTAAAGTTTTAGGTCCCAACCAATGGGACAACGCGATAGCACCGCATCGCGTTGACCCCCAGAATCCTGTTTGTCAAATTCCAGTGAGCCACCGCGATAGTAGCGCATCGCGGTGGCCCATAAAATTGGATTTTCAAGTTTATTTTTTATAGCTTCATTCAGGAGTTAAATAGGGCACTTTGGACTTTTTTCAAGCCTCTTAAACCATACAAACACCAAATTAAATTCAATTACAAGCATTCTATTAGGATTTTCTCAAGTTTTTTCTCAACAAAAACCCTAAGTACCCAGAACCTCTTCCAAGAATATCAAGAATCTACCGTAGCTTTCACAAATTGAGTTGGGATTCAAGGTTTCTAAGTCAAGGGCTTCAAGAACCCTTATCCAAAAGTATGAGAAAGAGTCTCAAGCAAGCTTATTCATCAAAGTTCATAATTCGAGGTATGTGGGGTTTGAGCAATAACACTTGTTTCATTCTTATGCCCAAAAATTTGATTTTTATAAATGAATTTCATATTTTTACAAGTGGGTCTATACCCAAATTATATTATTTTGAGAATATAAATTGATAAGTTTTTCAAGTTTTAAATTGCATGATTATTTTATTTATGTATGATTTGAATTGATAATTCATGCTATAAATTGCACATTCTTATATTGATGTGATATTTTCAAGGGTTTCTGAGATTGGTGTCATGAATTAAGCTTTATCGTGAAATTATAATCCTTTAAGAATATACATGCCTTAAGTCCAAGGATGAATTGTTGATACTTTCTAAAGCATTTCAATAAGTGTATTGATATTTATATGCTGTTAAAGTTTTAAAGCTTATTGGTGATAGTTTACCAAAGTTTCAAGAAAAGAGTTGATTTTAATCCTAAGCTAAGAAAGAAAATCCACACCATTTGATTTAAGATAAAGGGAAGCATAGTTGGCTTCCATTGTATATTATTTAGTTGTTTATGTTGGATTTTTCTTAAAAGTTCTGAGCTTAAGTAAGGGAGTAGTATTTAGCACCGAGTTAAGGTCTTATGCCCTAGAACTATGTGCCCCGTAGATTTCTGATTTACCCCAAGTGGGATAAGCTATTGATCACTAAAAGTTAAGGTTCTACTCCAATGGCAAGGATAGAATAGCTCTCCCCAACGTGGGCAATACACTGGACTCTATGTAAGCTTACATGGTTTATGTCGGTTAGAAGAAACTCCCAAGTGTCCCAAGTTTCCTAGATTCTCAAGTCTTAAAGTTCTTAAGGTTTCAATTCCTTGAGTTTCAAAAAAGTTTCCTGTTTTCAAAAGACTAAAGTGTATATTCTAAAAGTTGTTGCTTTAATAGTTCAACTAGTTTACAAGCTTGAGATCAAAGAAAGAATACAGATTTAGAATAAAATGGAATGGCTCACGTGATTTATACTACATGTTTCATTATTCATGATTTATGAGAATTTTATTCAAGCTATGTAAGTCATCTACAATACCATGTATGTTTTCTATAAAGATTTATTGTATTGATATGTAATTGCATACACCCCCATATACTCAGTACATTCTCAAGTGTTGATCCATATATACGTCTGTGTGCTATATTGTATCATAATATTGGTTTAGGTGCTCAGTCAAGTACCTCTATCTACATATCCACTGGGGTGAGTCCTTATGGTTCGATGGCCTATCTCCAGACACTTCAGTATTTTTAGTAGTTGTTCTAGTATTTTCAATTTAGTTCGAGTCGGTTGGGGATCTGTCCCAATGGCTCTCTGGTTTGTTGAGTAGTAGAGGCTTTGTCAGACTAGATGGTCAGTATGTTTAGATTTGCATTATTTGCTTACCTTTACAGTACTCATTCAGATTTTAGTTAGACATGATGTGACAATGACTCCTTATTTTTCTCTTATTAACTTTAAGTAAGCTTTATTCTAAGTATCAGGCTAAAAGGGTTAGCTTGGGGATACTTGTATCCTTAATCACCATGTGACGCTTTGAGATAGGATTTTGGAGCATTACAATGACTATAAAAAATATAGGCTAAAGACTCAGCAAATTCCTAAATCAATCTGAGGCTCACCAGCCTACACTAAGTATCATGTGGTTCTATTAGACAGATCTACTAGCTGGGTATATACACCTACAACATAGATATTGGTCCCCTATAAGGGACGTCGGTATGAATAAATGTACTAAATATACAAGGCATGAGGTAACCATATATAAAACAAAAGATCAATGAAATTATTTTTCAATACAAGACATATAGGAAAGGATAAAAGACCATTTTATCTTACACTTGTGGAATCATGTGCATTATATTTTTTTCTATACTTTTGTTTGCCTAATATTCTTTATAAGACCTGATATATATGACCAGTTGATTAATGGTAAAAGAGTATGACCCATGCTAGGTATTATACCCTTGGGATACGTTCCTTATCAATATGCAAATTGAGATTAATCTATGCTAGGTGTTTCTTCCACCTCTGAGATACCAATCATAAGTCCAAGATTTGGGAATAGACCCATGCTAGGCTTTCTCCCCGCTCTACCACCCATATATAATCATAATTTATTTACATTACTTTTTCAATATTTAATGTTATTATTTTTGTTGTCATAGTATTATTAATAAATTTTAGAACAACAAACCATAATATGAGACATGTTCATATGGACTTAAGGTAGTAAAAATGACATGGGAAGAAACTGTAATACCAATAAAATACTTAGGAGTTTATGTGACATAATAAAAACTTTGCAAGCTCAAACAAAATCACATATCAAGTGGAGATACTGAACTCATCAAGCCAAAAGATATGGACTTCAAACAATAATATGATGGTCAAATACTTAGTAAATAATATCAAATAAAAGGGTTACATAAGCATAGGTACTAATAAAGAACGTACAAAAATTCAACTTATGGATAGTATACACTCTAATATAGCACATATAAACTGTATAACAGAACAAGAAAAGATTATGTAAGCTAAGATTATAGGGTAAGACACTAGAGTGATATCTAAGAAAGGGAATATGTAAATGTCTAAGAAAATGAAGTATATAATTAAATAGACCAATTGAAACAAGTTGGCACTATTTGGGTTAATTGTGTACCTAACAAATGAACATACTTACCATGTGTAATCTAGCATCTCATTGACATACGTAAGAGAAACATATGACAAGGGTTTTTGTTTTTACTATGAAACAGCTTAAAGTTTTTCATGCTAATACTTTATAGAGTAAGCACATAGATCTAGCAATAAGCTCATAATAAAATAACTTATTACACAAAGGAGTAGGAATGAGATTAGGTACATTGTTGATCATATATAGCCACTATGTATCATTTATTTCCAAGATCACTTAGAAACCATACTTTGTAACACAAGAGTTGGATTCATGCCAAAGAAATAGGAAATTGTATATCCTTGCATACCTTATCTTCCAACCAATGTGACTCCAATGATTCAGCCTTTCCTTTAAGCGTTACTCTATAATATAAATACATAATAAAGTTAATATAGAAACAAATCATATTATACTCCTACAAAATAGTAGCCAAACACTTGTTGGGATATAATAGCATCCAATCCCTAAATACATGGTGTGTCACCACACCCTTCTTTTATACTTCAATATAACTCCATTCAACCTTTCTATAAGGTGACTTAGTGCCTCACAACAACAATACATATAAATATCCCATAAATAGACACAAAATCCACAAACCATTAAAATAATCCCCAAGTTCACGCTCTTCATTTCTACCTCAATACAACTATGCATTATCATTAAATAAGGTCACATAACTATTTCCCCACAAGAACACACATATACTACCCAAAAAAGTTCCAAAATTTATTTATGTATAATAAGAATATTGAATTTAAGGATTCCAGTCACCACCTCAAAAGTTTTTAACAATACTACATATAAAATCTTTCATCCGGGCATATACATAATAGGGAAAAAATTGGGGCAGTAACTTTACCTATATTTTTAAAATTTGCCATCATAAATTATACTCCATCAAGACTTTAATATTCCCTTCAAATTGAACCAAATACTACTAGAGATACCTTAGAATTTAAATAGCAGTAGACTACCAAACTTTGAAAAAGGGAGTTTTCCTACACTTTAATCATACAAAAAATAATTCCATAACCCTTCATAGGAGAATCAGGTTAAGACATAAATAAATTTATTTACCTTTAACATGTAATGAGAGGAAATCGTAAGAGCCCTAGAAGGAATTTAAGGCTGCAATACAAAGAAGAGAGAGAGTGCTTGAGAGAAATTAATTTTTCATCAAGAGAATAATGTGGAAAATGAGATGATACTAGACCTTAAAGGAATAACTAAATTGACTCTATATTTTACCCATTTTTGGACATATTTTGGAAAAGTAGGTGATACATCTACTTGGCCATTTTAAGTTGGTCAAATATCAAAGTAGGTGGTACACCTACTTATCTATTTAATTTGCTACTTGGTGGCCCTGGACAAATTAGTCTTTAGAGTAGATTTGGGCATTGGGTTAGGCTGCCTATTCTTCTCTTTTTCTTTCACCTACTTTGGTTCAAATTGGTCACTTAATATATGCCTCAATTTGGTCCATTAGTCTAATTAGGTGATGCACCTACTCATCACCTACTAGCTTAATTAAGTCAAGCAAGAACCTCACTTATTTTTAAATTTTTTCAAAATCTTAATTCCTCTAGTTTATCTTAACACTTAACTTTAAATTTAAACTCAAATACCTTCTTACTATCTTAAGTTCAAATATATTCATCAATGCTAACTTGGTTATATATGTGTTGAAATGTATGAATTGTTATAACTATGACTCAAAAGTTTATTATTTGAGTGGGGTTCTATGTGTTTGATGGAGTATATTCTTAGAGATGGTGTACATGAGGAATGGGGTGATCATGTTTATTTAAGGAATTTCCCATATTTTGAATAAAAAAGTAAGGCATCAATGTTGATAGAAGACATGGACAAAGCTAGGATCATGATTCATATGCAGTAGGTTGAGAAATATAATTTGAGATAGGAAAGAGTTTCAAAATAAGAGAGACAAGGTAGAAAATTACTAGTTTAGTCACAAGAGGTCAATCATCCTTCTAGAAGAAGTTATGTAGACTAGATCCATCTTTAACTAGCATACTTGTACCCAAACCCAATATGATTAAAATGTTAGAATGTTAGATTTGTAATCTAAGGATGGTGTTGCAGAAGAGTTCAAAGCTTACCCTACTTGTAAAAAGTATAGAAAGAATCATTCTTAGAATGTCTCTATGGTAGAGAGAGTTGATACAGTGTGTTCGGATGGTCATAGGCTTTAGGATTTCCCTTTGCTAGGCAGGGAAATAGGGGTAATAAAACTCAGTGCACTACTTCATCAACTCTAGTATAATTAAATTCTCAAGAAAGATCCACTTTAGGTGTAAATGATGTTTAAAATTACTTCTATGCCTTGTCTTCTCTTCATGATTAGGATAGTTTCCCCAAATATTGTTAATATAATTACTAGTATTCTATAATTGTTCTCTCTTGACCTATATTCTTTGTTAGACCCTAGCCCACTTTGTATTTTTTAAATTTCTATGAAGTCCAAATTCAATCTGCAACAACACCTAGATCCCTTTTGTATTTTCACTCTAATTGGAGAATCTATTATAGCTAAAAGAATCTACAAAAGTTGCATTATTTTAGACATCATATGAATATCACAGATAGTATAGTAGAGTTAGATAAGGTCGATTTTGATGTCATCCTAGAAATGGATTGCTTGTATATTGTTATGCCTTAGTTGATTGTAGAACTAGAGTTGTAAAGTTCAAATTTCCAAATAAGCCTATCTTAGGGAGAAAGGGTAGTATTGTTGTACTTAAAGGTTTATTTATAATTTATCATTTATTTATAATTTATCTTAAATCTAGAGAGATATTTTCAAATGGTTATATCTACTATTTAGTTTTGGTTAAGAATTCTAACTCTGAGACCTTATTTATTTATTCAGTTCCTGTAGTCTATGAGTTTCCAAAGGTCTTCCCCAATAATTTTCTTGGATTTTTCCTGATAGAGAGATAGGCATTAGGATATTCATTTATCCTTATACATAGTCCATCTTTATTCTACCATAAAGAATGGCTCTATTCATGTTAAAAGAACTAAAAGTGCAGTTGAAAGACCTTTAAGATAAAGGATTCACTAGACCTAGTGTTTCCCCATAAATTGCCCCAGTATTCTTCCGATATGATAAAGATAGTTGCCTCAGAATATGTATTAATTATCGTTAATTGAATAAGGTTAAAATTAGAATAAGGATACCATTGTATTAATCAATGACTTATTCAACCAACTTCAGCATGCAACTTAGTTTTATTAATCTCAGAGTTAAGTACTATCAGTTAAAGGTTACACAGTGTGACATCTTTAAGAAGGATTTTTGAACTCAGTATGGTCACCATTAATTTTTTGTTATGTAATTTGGACAAATTAATGCTTCTACAATTTTTATGGACATCATAAAGAGAGTGTTCAAGTAGTACCTCAACATGTTTATTATTATTTTTGTAGATAATATCCTGATTTACTCCTATAGTGAAAAAGAGCATGTTGATCACCTTATAATCATTCATAAGAACCTAGGGATATATAGTTGTTCATAAAGTTCTCAAAGTATGAATTCTAGTTGAGGTCAGTTTCTTGTCTTGAGCATGTTGTTTCTAGTGAAGGATTCATGTTGGCTCCTAAAAGATCGAGGAAATAAAAAGTTAGCCTAGACTAAAAACCACATTCAACATTGAAGTTTCTTAGGATTGGTTGGTTACTATATGAGATTTGTAAAAGAAGCTTTTATTGCATCCTCATTGACAAGGTTGACTCAAAAAAAAGTAAAGTTTCAAGATCTGAGGCTTGTGAAGAGTGTTTTTAAGAGTTCAAAGTTTGGTTGACTTATTCTTTAGTTTTTACTTAAACAAAGGTATAGATGGTTTTGTGGGTCATTATGATGATTTCATAGTTGACCATGGTCGTATTTGATACAGAATGGTAAAGTTATTTCTTATGCTTCTAGACAACTTATTACTGACGAGAAGAACTACACTATTCATAATCTTGAGTTAGCTGTGGTGATATTTTCTCTGAAGATTAGGCATCACACTTTAATACTATATGTTGATATTTTCAAAAATCATAAAATTCTATTGTATGTCCTCAGTCAAAAGGAGTTAAATCTTCGGCAGATGAGATTACTTAAACTTTTCTAGATAATGATATGAGAGTGTTATACCATTTGGGTAAGGAAAATATTGTTGCTAATGCTCTTAGCAGATTATTTATGGGGAGTATTTTTCATGTAGAAAGCATAAAAAGAGCTTCTAAAGGATATATATAGACTCACGTGTTTTAGAGTCTATATCATAAATTACGATGACACTGTTATGATAGATCAAAATGGCTCTAAGTCCTTGTTAGTGATTAATGTAAAAAAGCAAGATACTGATCCATTATTGCTTCAGTTAATAGATGTAGTCCATAAGTAGAAAGTTAATGTTTTCCCTTATGAGAAAAATGATATTCTTTAATATCAAGGTATATTGTGTGTTCCAAATAAAGATGGGTCATGATTTTGGATCGTCAGGTTAACAAGTTGAGAATTATGGAGGTAGAATTTGTTAAACTCTTATAGACAAAAGGTCAAAGAAGATATAAAGTCTAAGTATCTACATCTATCATTCTTTCCAGTGATAATAATAGAAGTATTATCCTTCTTTCTAAAGTAAATCATTGAAACTTACATGTCTAAGAATTTCATCATGTATCTCCATAGTTATGTTCGTTCCATGTACTCTCTAATTCAACTCTTAATCATGGTATGAACTAGCTTATTTATGTTTGTATGGCATAAGCTTTTGATAGATAAATTGAAATACCCAAGTTTTTGATACTAAGAAAATTTCCTGAGTTTTAAAATCTCTGGATATCATACAACTAGGGGTACTAGTCATATATTGGGATACAATTAAGGGGTCATCACTGATATGTTAATCAGTATGGTTAGTTTGGCTATCGTCAAAGGTATGACTTCTCTATAAAGGTCATATAATAGGGTGTGAGTCATATGATGCAACTCATATGATGTCCTATGTTCTAACCTAGGTGATTCTATTAAACCTAGGGTACAATTTATGGGTACTAATATATAATTGGATATGAGTGGGGATTTAGAGTCATAGGTTGTTCAGTATGTGTATTGCAATTCTACTTAGGGTACGGGTGGTGGGTACCACTCATAATCTAGGGTACAAATGAGGAGAGGTGGCTATACCATCATACGGGAAATTAATACAAGTTAAGTTGGGAGGTATTCAGGATATTTCCCTTTATAACTCCTTTGGACCCCATGATTTAAAATACCTTTTTAGGTCTTTATTAACCTATTTGAAATCAATCAAACACTCTAAACGCTTTCAAAATCTCTTAAGGATCTATGGCTAAGCAAATGCTAGGGCTTACTTGATGGTGGTCAATTAATGCTTATAAGGGTGATTTCTTCTCATCTTCTTCTCAATCTAAGGTATGTTACTCCTGCCTTATTGTTATTTCCAACTAAAGGCATATTTTATGAATTATTTTCATGGCATAAATGTTGTATGGTTTTGGGTTTTCAAATATATGTTGGGTGTTTTGGTTAGAAATACTTGGTTATGGTTTTCCTATGTTTTAATTATGGATTTACCTATTTTAATGGTTGTTTGGACATTTGGTTGCATGAGAATGGTTAATTGGTACTTGGTTTTGGTTTTGGAAACACTACACCCCTGATGTGTTTGATAAAATGCCTATCAGAATGCTTTTACTATATTTTTGGACTTTTAATGGAACTATTGCATGGTATAACTTCATAATGGAACCCTAAATGGTATAAATGGTTTAAATAGTTTGGAATGGTTAAATGGTAAGGTCTTGGTGGTTATCATTGGTCTAATTGAAAGACTTGTGGGGTACAAGGGAAGCCCCCAAGTAAACATAATATTGATCACTTGTGGGGTACATGGGATTCTACCAAGTCAACTTAATAATGTAATTTATGGGTACATGGGAATCCCTTCTAATATAAAAGGTTAGTTTAGGATATTACTTGTAAGCTATAGTCGGTATGACGATACCACTACTTATAACCTTGATTAATAATAAATGGAATGGTGGTTTGGTTGTTTGGTAATGGATTTAAATTAGCAATAATAGCAGGGTGTGATAGCTAACGGTGAAGGTGTGAGTCCAATGGCAGATACTAGAAACTCATATTTTCCTATACGAGGACTGGTCATGACAACTAGATATGATACTTATAGGGTACATAGAAATACCTAAGTACACTTGTACATATGGATCATAGAGAGCAAAGGGTACTCGAGAATCCACTACTTCTATGGTATCTCCAATTTGTGTGGCTACATGTATTAGGGACCGTTCAGGGGGTTACACTAGACCCATATAGCTCATGGGTGGTTCTAGGATGATTAAGATACATATACACAGGTTAAGGGTTTTAAAAGCATGCTAAACCCAGTTTTCTTTCCCAGTATAGTTATAAATATATATGTATGGTTGTGAATGAGTATGGTTGGTTTACTGTTTTCAAGGTTGGCATTATTTTATCCTCATCCTGAGTACTTGCTAGCGTTCACTCGCTAACCCATCTTCGGGCATTTGTATCTAAGCGATGTAGGAATCAGCCATTCTACTCCTCCTAGTTAGTGACCGTATTTGGGATTAGCTAAATTGGATTAAAGTGGTGATCTTCCATATTTCAGAAGTCTCCATTTCATATCATGAATGCCTTTACATACTTTGGTTATTTCAAAGACATTGGTTTTGGCTATGGTTGGGGGAATATCCCAATTATATATTATTTTATTTTTAGTTAGAGGCTTTGTAGAACTACTATGGGATAGAATAGGAGATGTAGGTTTTGGTGTCATCCTTTGTATTGGCATTGGTATTAGGGTTGATTCCATTAGACTATATTTATGATTGTTATATCCTTTTAAGAAATGAACTTATACTTAGTTATTTTTCATTTTTGGTATTGGTTATTGGATGGGTGTTGGATGGTTGGACTAGCTTAGGTTGGTCATGGTTATGGACCTATCCTAATGTTTAGATTGGTATGAATATGTTATCTAGTTAGATGTTTGAGATCTATCCAACTCATGGTTTGCATTTGGTGGTTGGGTTAGGTAACGGGGGTGGTCCCCAATCCTAGTTGGACTTGGGATACCCATTAAAACAAGGCCCAGGTTTGGGTAATGTCATGTTAGTATCAGAGCTTTAGGTTCATGGTCAATTGGGAGTCTACAAAGACATGTCGAGTAGAGTCTCTTTTAATGGTATGTAGCACACTGCACTCATAAGGTAGAGGCTACAAGGCATTTAGGAACTATTTCTCTTCTTTGTGTTCTATTTTCAAGCTTGGAGTCTAAGTCTTAGAATCTCTTCTAAATTTATTTGTTAGCTTTTTAGATCATGCCCAACTAGGGATGATATTGATGGGACACAATCTACTCAGGGGATCCATACTTAGTATAGGGGTCAAGTACCTGATATTTCTAGATTTCCACTAATTGCGGAGTTTCATCAATTGATTCATATGATTGCTCAATTAGTAGTTTCTTAGGCTGAGCATGGTGCATCTAGTATTGCATTTTTTAAGGCCACAAAGGTTAGACAATGTATGATATTGAGTTCTCCAACTTTTAATGGTCTTAATCTGTAGAAGGATCCTTAGGGTCTTCTAGATGAGATGGAAAAGATCTTCAGGGTAATGCAGGTCACGAATATAGAAGGGTAAATTTTATTCCATATAAGCTAAAGAATGTGGTGAACCAATGGTATGAGGAATGGGATCAGGCAAGGGGTGAGGTTGATGATTCTTCTCTGTGGGAGACCTTCTCTAATAAATCCCTAGATTACGTTTTTCCTCTAGAGATGAGGGAAGCAAAAGCAAAGAAATTTGTTAATCTACTATAGGGAGAAATGTCGATTAAGGAATATGCCTTGAAATTTCACTAGTTATCTAGGCATGATCCAGAATTGGTGTCTGATATGAGGGTTGAGATGAGAAAGTTTACTTTAGGACTATCTCATGAGGTGATCTTTAAAAGCAAGGCTACATTGCTAATCAAGGACATGGATATTTCTAGATTGTTTGTTCATATGCAATAAATAGAGGAGGAAAAGAGAAAGCAAGTAGAGATAGGGGAAAGGTAGGGTAAGAAGTTTAGGTTCTCTGAGTAGGGTGTCAACAACAATATGGTCAGAATGGTGATAAGTGGCTAGGGAGAAATTGGAGGAGTTCTGGTTCATTCTCTACAACTAGTGCTCCTTACCTAAAGTTATTGGGTCATAGGCGTCAGTAGGGTGGTGATAACTTTAGGGCATAGGGTGTGCAATTTTATGCTAGTGGGGTTCAGTCAGCCTTATCATATCCTTCTTATAGGTTCTATGGTTGGTTACATTAGGGTTTCTACGATGAGGGAAGGACAGGTGTTTCAAATATGGTTAGCTAGGTCATATACTTAAAAACTATCCAATTGGTAAGGTCGTTTCTAGAGGGAATAAGGTTTTGGTTCCCTCTTCATTTGCTCTTTCAGTTAAGGTGCTTCTTCTATATCTGTTTCTACTTTTGGTACTGGCACAGGCCGAAAGAGGTTATATGATATTGCTAACAGGAGTCTAAGGTATCCCCTAATGTTGTGACTGGTATATTATAACTCTTTTATTAGTATATTTAATATTTAATTGATCTGGGGTCCACTCTCTCTTATGTGACCCCAATTGTGGATGTTTATTTTGGTTTTGATCCTGAGGTTATTTCAAATCCTTTTTTATTTCTACCCTGGTAGGTGACTCTGTGGTTTCTAAAAGAGTCTATAGGGGATATGTGGTATCTATTGTTAGTAAGAAGACTTTGGTGGATTTTTTGAATTAGATATAAGGGATTTTGATGCCATTCTTAGGATGGATTTGTTACACTCGTGCTATGTGGCCTTAGATTATCAGACTCATAAGGTTGTCTTTAAGCTCCCTAGTGAATTAGTTATTGAAAGGAGGGTGATTCCCTAGCTCCTAAGGGAAGGTTTAAATCATATCTTAGAGCTTAGAGGTTAATTTCCAAAGGGTGTCTCTATCATTGGGTTTGAGTTAAAGACTCTAATTCAGAAAGTCCTTCTTTTCATTCAGTTTCGTTGGTGAATAAGTTTCCTAAGGTCTTTCTGTATGATCTTCCTATTGGTCCTTCGGATAGGGAGATAGAGTTTGGGATTGATTTAGTTTTGAACACTCGTCCAATATCTATTCCTCCTTATAGAATGGCTCTGGCTGAGTTAAGGGAACTCAAGGAGAAACCTAAGAATCTCTTAGATAAGGGTTTTATCTGTCCTAGTGTATTCCTATCGGGTGCATTGGTGTTATTCATGTGTTAGAAAAATGGTTCCCTTTGGATATGAATTGACTATCGACAGTTAAATAAGGTGACGGTTAAGAACAAGTATCCTCTTCAAAGAATAGAAGGCTTGTTTCATCAATTACAGGGTGCCAAATTATTTTCAAAGATAGATTTTTGGTCTAGGTATCATCAACTTAAGATTAGGGAGGTAGATATCTCTAAGATAGATTTTCAAATCCGATATGGGAACTTATAGTTCTTGGTTATGTCAAAACCAATGACACGGTGGCATTCATGGATTTGATAAATAGGGTATTCCATTAATTTTTGGATTTATTTTTATTATTTTCATTGATGACATTCATTTGTATTCTAAGAGTGAGGTATATCATATCGATCGCCTCTGTGTGGTGTTATAGACCTTGAAAGAGCAGCAATTATACGCCAAATTCTCTAAATGTGAATTTTTGTTGAATGTTGTTATTTTTCTAGGTCATATTATTTCTAGTAAAGGGATCATGATGGATCCACAAAAGGTAGCGGTGGTTAAGAAATGGTCTAGGCCCACAACTCAAACCAGTATTCAGTGCTTCTTGGGTTTGGTTGAGTACTACAAGAGGTTTGTGGAAGGTTTTTTTATGATAGTTTCCCTATTGACTAAGTTGGCTAAGATGATAATAAAGTTTTTTTGGTCGGATACTTGTGAGAGTAGTTTTAAGAAGCAAAAGGATAAGCTAACTTCAGCTCTGGTGTTGACATTGCTTGAAGGCAATAAGGGATTTGTGGTTTATTATGATCCATCCAGGGTGGGGCTTGGTTGAGTTTTGATGCTGCATGGGAAGGTGATAGAATATGCTTCTAGGCAATTGAAGGTGCATGAGAGGAGTTATCCCACTCATGATTTAGAGCTTTGAGTGATAGTGTTTGGATTGAAAATATGGCAGCACTATTTATATGAAGAGCACGTGGACATCTTTTTTGATCATAATAGTCTATAGCATGTGTTCACTCAGAATGAGCTTAATCTCAAGCAGAGGAGATGGCTTGAGCTTCTCAAAGATTATGACATGAGTCTTCACTACCATCCGGCCAAGGCCAATGTTGTTTTTTATGCTCTTAGTAAGTTGTCCATGGTGAATGCAAATAAGGAGATACGAGAGTCGATGAAGCTTATTGATCACTTAGATAATCTTGGAGTTCGCCTGTTGGACTCTGAGAATGGTGGTATATTTGTACAGGAAGTGATTCGGTCATCTCTTGGTCTAGAGATCAAAGAGAAGGAAATTCTAGAACTTGTCTTGATGAAAATCAAGGGTGATGTAGGTGGCCCAAAGGCAATTGTATTTGAGATCAGTAGTGATGGTACCTTATGGTACCAAGGGAGATTATGTGTTCCTGATGTCAATGGTTAACGAGAAAGGGTATTATTCGAGTTATATAAATCACGCTATATTGTTCATTTTGATTTAAAAAATGTATCATGATTTCAAGGAGATATATTGGTGGAATGGTATGAAGAAGGATGTGGATAATTTGGTAGCCAAATGTTTGGTGTATCCACAAGTGAAAATTGAACCATTGAGGCATGGGGGATTGTATCAGGAGATTGAATTTCTATAATGGAAATGGGATATGATCAATATGGAATTCCTTATTGGTTTTCTTCGATCTCAGAACTAATTTGATTCAGTTTGGGTCATCGTGGATAAGATGACAAAGTTGGCTCACTTCTTGCCAGTGAGGACTATTTTTTTGGCTTAGGATTATGTGTTGTTGTATCTTCATGATATTGTGAAGCTTAATCGAGTACCTATTTTGATTATCTCTTATCCTGGAAGGCAATTTTTATCTCAATTTGGTGGTCATTTTAGAAGGGTTTGGGTACTAAGGTTAATCTGAGTACTATTTTTCACCCACAAATGAATGGGCAAGAAGAAAGGACTATTAAGACATTAGAAGATATGCTTCATACATGGGTGATAGATTATGGTGTTAATTTGGTTGAGAATCTACCTCTTGCAGAGTTTTGTTACAATAATAGCTACCATTCTAGCATTGAGATGGCCCCTTTTGAGGCATTGTATGGTAGTATATGTAGATCTGCTATTGGGTGGTTTGAGCTTGGTAAAGCGGATAAGTTTGGCCTAGATTTGGTTTATCAGGATATGGATAACGTAAAGGTGATTCAGGATAGGCTTAAGGCTTTCCAAAGTTGCAAACAGTCTTATGTAGATGTAAGGCATAGGGACTTGGAGTTTGAGATTGGGGATAGGGTATTCCTAAAGGTGTCTCCCATGAAGGGAGTAATGTCATTTGAAAGAAATAAAAGCTCTGTGCCCAATATGTTGTTCCTTATGTGGTTTTATGGAGGGTTTGTAATTTTGCGTATGAATTGGAGTTGCCTTCTAGTTTGAACTTCATTCATCCGGTATATTATGTCTCTATGCTAAGAAAGTGTATAAGTGATCCTTCATCGGTTGTTCCTTTGGAAAGATATGGTATCTTGGATTCTCTGTCTCATGAAGAGATCCCAGCTGAGATCTTAGATTGACATATTTATTGGTTCTAGACCAAGGATGTAGCTATGGTTAAGGTTCTATGGCAGAACCACAAGGTGGAAGAAGCTACTTAGGAAGTAGAAAAGGACATAAAGTCCAAGTATCCCCATTTGTTTTCTGCTCCAGATATTCGTACGGAAGTTATGTGTTCTTGATCACATCATTGTTTTCTAACTTTATTAAAGGAAGGTTGATTTCCTTGCAAACTTATTTTCTAACTTAGTTAAAGGTTGGAATAGTTATGTTGGGGTGTAATTCGTATTTGTACTACCTTTTCCATCATTCGAAGATGAATGATCCTAGTGGGGGACACTGAAATGCCTGGGGTTTTGGTCCTTAGAAAATTTCCTGAGTTTCAAACTCTCTAGATATCATACAACTAGACGTACTAGCTGTATGTTGGGATACGAATTATGGGTCATCAATTATATATTGATCAGTGTGGTTGAATTGGCTACTGTCAAAGGAACGACTTCTCTATAAAGGTCATATGATGGGGTGCGAGTCATATGATACAACTCGTATGATGTCCTATGCTTAACCTTGGTGATTCTATTCTGGCTAGGGTACGGTTTATAGGTACCAATCATATGATTGGGTATGAGAGGGGATTTGGAGTCGTAGGTTGGTTAGTTTAGGGGTTGGGATTTATCTTGGGGTACGAATTGTGGGTACCACTCTTACCCTAGGGTACGGATGAGGGGGTAGTCATACCCTCCTACGAAAAATTAATACAATTTAAGTTGGGGGTATTTTGGATATTTCCCGTTATAACTTCTTGGGACCCCACGACTTAAAACACCTTTTTAGGGCTTCAATAACCTCTTTGTAATTAATCAAACACTCTAAACTCTCTCAAAATCTCTCAGGGCTCTTGCGTTATGCAAAATCTAGGGTTTAGCTAAAGGTGGTCAATTAAGGCTCATAGGAGTGATTTCTTCTCATCTTCTTCTCAATCTAAGGTATGTTACTCCTCCCTCATGGTTAGTTCCAACTAAAGGCATATTTTATGAATTTTTTTCACTGCATAAATATTGTATGGTTTTGGGTTTTCAAATATATGTTGGGGTTTTTTTGTTATAAATGTTTGGTTATGGTTTTCCCATGTTTTGATTGTGGATTTACATGTTTTAATGGTGGTTTAGAGATTTGGTTTCATGGAAATATTTTATTGGTACTTGGTTTTTATTTTGGGAACACTACGCCACCAATGGGTTTGATAAAATGCCTATGAGAATCCTTTTACTATATTCTTGGACTTTTAATGGAACTATTATATGGTATAACTTGGTAATGTAACCCTAAATGGTTTAAATGGTTTGGAATGGTTAAAAGGAATGGTATTGGTGGTTATGGTCGGTCTAATTGAATTCCTTGTTGGGTACAAGGAAATCCCCTAATATAACATAATTATGATCACTTGTGAGGTACATGGGATTCCACCAAGTCAACTTAATAATGTAATATATACGTAAATGGGAATTCCTGCTTCTATAAAAGGTTGGCTAAGGACATTTCTTGCAAGCTATAGTCGGTATGACGATACCACTACTTATAGCCTTGGTTAATAATAAATGGAATGGTGGTTTGGTTGTGTGGTGATGGTTTTAAATGGGCAATAATGGCGGGGTGTGATAGATAACTGTGAAGGTGTGAGTCTAATGGATGGACACTGGAAACTCATGTTTGCCGCCATGAGGTTTGATCATGACGACCATATATGATACTTACAGGGTACACGGGAATCCCCTAAGTACACTTGTACATATGTATCATAGAGAGCGAAGGGTACTCGAGAATCCCCTACTCCTATAGTATCTCTGGTTCATGCGGCTACATGAATTCGAGCTCATTCAGGGGTTACACTAGACCCATATAGACCATGGGTAGTTCTAGGACGGTTAAGCTACATATACCCAGGTTAATGATTTTAAAAGTATGCTAAACCCGGTTCTCTTTCCCAACATGGTTATAGATATGTATGTATGGTTGTGAATATATATGGTTGGTTTTCTTGGTTTTCAAGGTTGTCATTATTGTATCCTTATTCTAAGTACTTGGTATCTTTCACCTGCTAACTCCTCTCAGGGCAGTTGTATCCCCAAGTGATGCACGAACCGGCCATTCTACTCTTGCTGCTTAGTGATCAGATTCGGGATCAGCTCAGTCGGACTGAAATGGTAAGCTTTCATATTTTGGAAGGCTCCATTTCATATCATAGATGTCCTTACATACTTTAGTTATTTCATAGACATTGTTTTTTGCTATGGTTGGGGGCATGTCCCAACTAGATATTGTTTTATTTTCTGTTAAAGGCTTTATGGAACGACTATGGGTTGGAATGGGCGGTATAGGTATTGGTGTTAGCTTTAGTATTGGAATTGGTATTGGGGTTGATACCGCTGGACAGTTTATTTGATTGTTCCATCCTTTTATGTTATGGACTCATACTTGTTTACTATTTTGGTTTTGGTATTGGTTATTAGATGGTTGGACTCGATTGGGTTGGTCATAGTTATGGACCTATCCCAGAGTCCAAATTGGTACGAATACACCATTTTGTTATATGTTCAGGATCTATGCATCTCAGGGTATGCATTTGGTGGTTGGGTTAGGTAAAGGTGGTGGTCCCCGGTCCGGGTTGGACTTGGGATGCCCATTACAACAAGGCCTCGATTCGGGTTACATCATAAAGCCAGAGAGTTTTGTGCATTTCTTCATTTTACTTTTGCCTTCATTCGAGGATGAATGATCCCAAGGGGTAGGTATTGTAACATCCCCAAGTTCAATCATGACCGTAGTAATTTTCCATCAGTATAGACTTGTTAATTTAATTCATTTGACCCTTTGAATGGTTGGAGATCATTTGGGTTGTATTTAAGTACTTAAAAGTACATTTGGACTGAAGAAGAGAACTTTGAGTAGCACGAAGGAGGTCCCATAGTGGGACCCGCACTATGCAGTATTTTGATTGGATCTAATAGTTTGCCCCAAAGTTGAGAGGCGCAGGGTGGCAGCCTCTCCTCTACGGTGGGAGTTGCAGTGCACCCGACATCTCCTAGGAATTCAACTTCAGTCTTCTATATAAAATTAGGGTTACTTTGGTCCTTTTACCCTCAGTTAACCTTCCCAAACCTGAATTAAACCCTTAAATTTGTCCTAAACTTAGAGAAATTAGATATTTTCTCATTCTCTTTCTTTCCAACTTCAAGAACACAAAAAGGATTTCCTTCAACGAAAATCTCAAAGGTTTTTAGTCCAAGTTCTTCTTCAAGGATTTACATCTTTCTAAGGTATGTAGGAATTCCCTAAATCCTCATGTCAACAATTTTAAAGTGTCTTTATTAGAAGTTTAAGTTAGTGCTTTTAAAACCATGTCCGTAATTTCCCTTATTTTACAAATTGGATTGAGTTTATTGATGCTTACCCTTGAAAGCTATTAAATTATATGAAAGTTGAAAT
This sequence comes from Capsicum annuum, assembly GCF_002878395.1. Classification (NCBI taxonomy): domain Eukaryota; kingdom Viridiplantae; phylum Streptophyta; class Magnoliopsida; order Solanales; family Solanaceae; genus Capsicum; species Capsicum annuum. The sequence goes on along the minus strand of NW_025856392.1, from coordinate 465,178 downwards.
CTTATTTCGCCTATTGATATTCTAGTATGTGCTTGAAAGAGTTTATGAATTTAGAAAGCTAACATTGCAGTTCCTTTAAAATTTAGATATGATTTTCATGTGATTCCATTGAATCTTCTTTCATAGTATTTTTTCAAAAGGGGTTTAGTTATCATGAAGTTGACAGAATTGATATAAACTCATAGAAGCGTTGATCATATGTATAGTCCTTGAAAAGATGATTTTTTGTAAAGATAATTATTACTGTTAAGTAGATAGAAATTTATACATTAATGAGCGTATGATTATAGAATTGGGCAGATCATTCCATATGTCGGTTGATCATACCGAGAGGATACAAGTTTTGCGAACCTAAATCCTATAACTATATGCCACCATAGTATATATGATCATAACACAAGTCGGTTAATCAGTCTTGACCCAAAAGGATAACTTGGGTAGATCTACATATAGATAGAAGGGTTCTATACCCTGGAAATGGAGGCCTCCCAAATGGGTTAGGCATTGGACATCATGAACTCACATGATATATATCGATAGTAAAAATATGTAATTTAAAGACTTAAATTTATTTTGAAAGCGTATTTTATATAACCACTTATGTAGTTATAGATAGTGTAATTTTAAGATATGTATCTTCAAAAACTCTTATTTTATGGTTTTATCTACATCGACTATTATCTTGCTAATTTTGCTTATGAAAATCTATTTCAATTTCTAAAGAACATTATATGATTTAAAGTGCTTATCCTTAATATTACATACATATTACCTTACATGCAGTAATCATATATTCTCCTTGTGTTATATGTTTTCATTGATTCTGTAGCTCATTCTCAAGCTTATGACTAGATAGATTCAGATTCCTACTCAGAAGTTGGTGGGTCCTTATTATTTTGGGGATTAGCATAGTTTGGTTTTTTTTACTCTCTTTTAGTACAGACTTGGTTTTTGTCTTTATAGGTCACTGGAGGCCTTGTCCCACAACTTATTTCATTAAGTTATTATAGGCTTGACAAACATTAGTTATTAAGTATTTTAGACATCTTTTGATTTAAAAAATTTAGTCATGACTTTAGTCCACGCTCAACTTTAGTTTCCATATTTATTGTTCTATAAATATGCTACGCCAATGGTTCATTTAGGGCTACTCACAGTTCCAAGTGTCGATCATACCTACGGTGTAGACACAGCTCATGAAACAAGCTCCAACACCGCTACTAATCATCGGCTTTATGTCTGACTAAGAACTTGCACGACTAGGTACAGAAAGAAAACAAGTGTGACTACGACTCCACACATACTCAACAACATCATTGACTAACTTAATATGAACCCTTTTTCTTGATTCCAAAATATATCATAGTTACTACTCAGCTTAAAGAAAGCAAAAATAGATAACCAGCTAATATATATATATATATATATATCAACAGTAGCATGAATAAGTCAAGTCCTGTCACGACCTAATATCGCAGATCATGATGGCACCTACTATAACCCAGCAATAGATTAGCCAGCTCATAGTTCGGAACTGCTAGTAATGGACTACCAAGAGAAATAAAAGGAAAATGAGAAATAAATATAATAAACGACTAATATACATATATATAAGACAGTCCCAAAATCTAGTGGAATGAGTATAAAAGCTTCAAATACAACAAGAATACAATATCAAATACTGAATAAATATATGGATATAACCCATCTCTGTATATGACATAGAGATAAGTTTAATCTATAAGAAGAAGAATAGTAATACTTTCAATGCTAGGAGCTCACACTAAATCTCTTACACATAGATGCTCTGCATGATACACACAACAATGGTGAGAACCCGTACTATGGTCTACAGGCTGCAGAAGTGCAGCATGAGTACCAAACATGTGCTACTCAGGAGGCTACTATCGACTAAGATCCAAAGATAATCCAAATATAGATAAAATGTAAGCAGGAATGTAATGTACAACCCAAGTATCCATGAACCTAACATAATTAGAGTAGAGAGGCAATAAGGATGAACTATTATAGCCTAACCATACTCAAGAACTAAAGCAGTATACCATATATCACTGGCTAATAGAAAAATAAAGGGTAGAAAAAGGATATATAGTAGTATACAACGCCAAGGGATGAATATACAACATTAATAAACAATGCAAGACAGGGATATTCGGCAATACTATAGCTATATATACACACACATACATACACACACCTATAAAAGACTAATTCAAAGGTACAACCTAAGGAAGTCATATGTGCATCTTAGGTCTACTAAATGTAATATTAACTAATACTAGCATAATCAGGCCTATAACCATAATGTCCAACCATGAGATAATTATCCATAGTAAAATACTCATAAGAGAAAAGACTAAGAATCATACCACAAGTCTCAGTACCAGTCGATAATTAGTATGCCATGAACTAGCCATAATAACAATAATGAAGTAACTAGATAGTTCAGAAAAATAATACCTAAATCGAGACTCATAACTCGGGAGGCTCAACAAACACACAACACACAACAAACATTACTCATAGACAATGCGCATGCAAGAATGAATACAAATTAAATCTATAACACCGTAAATGATCTAAGTATCATAATATAATTCAGTGTATACACCTCCTTCAGCTCGACTGCTTACAAAGGTAGGACATACCACAACCTCTCTTCTCCGACACGATGGCTCACAGACAAAAGGGCCCTTAAGGGGTTTGAGAGTACCCATATACGCCGACCTAATCCCATCCAGGATTTTTGATGATAATCATCATTATTAATCTATTTCATCCTGTACCAAAGAGATGTATATATTATAAATACACACACTCAAATCATGAATAAAATACTGTAAGTCCTTAAATCCTTCACCCAGGGTAAACTCCAGGACTAAATAATCATAAAAGTGTAGATAGAGTCAGAATCTCTCTCGACCAAAGTAGTTAGTAGTAAAATCGTGAACTGGAATTTATCTCAGTCAAATTTCCAAAAAAGCATTTTTAGTCTCAAAAGATCATAAAATATTCATTAAGGTGGTATGATTCCCACTATGAAAGGTTCTATGTTAAAGTAAAAAGCAGGAATAAATCCCTTTTTTAGGAAAAATAGTAGTAAAACCATATTTTTAGTTAGAATCGTACCATTTAGTGAGCATGAATGTACCGAATCTATAAAAGGCCATCCCCAGTATCCACGCAATACACTAAAAGCATCTAAATGTTGACAAACTAAATCACGTCATTTACAAGGATAAATCACTCGCTCAAAATTCAACTAATATAATAATCACGGCCTTGGGCCCAATAATATATGATCGGTATAACCATAACATAGTTTGGGGAGACCCTCATAAACCACCAATTTAAGTATTAAAGCTTATTAGGTTGTTAACCTCAACTATGTCTAACATGCTAGTAACCTACGGTGATAGAATTCTAGAAGCATAATAAGTATTTCACATTGAGGGTTGATTCCCATTCTACTCCTCAAACTCATAATTTAGCCTAAGACACGGTGTTCTACCCATAATCACACCCTAACGTCGCTATCTAACATGGAACATATATAATACACTATATCGTGAAGAAGAGTACACAAAAACCTACTTCGATCCTTGAATTTCCCATAAATCGTCTGAATTGTTTCATAATCCTGACATGCCAACATGCTATAAAAAAAATAGTAACCTATAGGTCATAAGGAGTAAAACGAGACCCCTATTCCTATATAAAGGATCAGTTCAAAATTCAGATCAAGAATGGGCTTGCAAAATGCAAAAACGGAATCCAAAATTAAATCTATTATAAGATCCCTCAAAAGACAAAAAAATGTTTGCTCAAAACTTGAGGACAAATGGAGCGCAAATCAAGTCTCAAATCAACCATTAAATTTTGGGAATTTTATGACCTAAATCTAAAAATTTACATGAAAATGATGGAATTTAATGGGTAAAAGTAATGAGAAATGACTAAGGAGTGTTGAATCAACTTACCTTAGCTCAACGGATGATTCCCAACTCTTTCCCTATTCAAAAGCTATAAAAATAGTGAAAATAGATTCAAAAAATAAGGGTAAAATCGGGTGAGGAAGGTGATATAACACCAATGGGATTCGTTTAAGTGACCCAAAGATCGCTTAAGCGATCCTCGATGGTAGGTTGACCCTTCGCTTAAGCAACGTAGTATAGCTTAAGTGACCTTCAATTAAGTGATGGGATCTTTGATTAAGTAATTACAGGACTAGGTTTGGTCACTTAAGCGATCACACCAGTGATGCCAGGCATCAGATTGTTCTAAGTCTAAATGAATTCCGATCAGGTGCTCGAAATTTATTCAAAACCCTATGCATACAAATGAACTATGCTACCATACCAAATTCAAAGTTCCAAACACAATCATCAAAAGTTTTACTTGAGATCGATTCGCCTAAATATTGGGTGGACACCGATAGTTTTATTTCTTATATAATCTGCCTAATATCCCATCACGAGTCTGGTAGCCTCAAGACCTGAACTAAGGGTACCCCTAGCCTAAATTAAATATTTTGAAGCTGATGGCGTTATTGGACTTCTCATCCGAGGTCATCTACTAGGAGTTCTATCTGAGAACAAATCGTAAACAAAAAAAGCTCCAAAATAGGGAACTAAGCCTAAAACCAAAATAAATTATGCGATAACCAAACCGACAATTCTGCCAAGTCATAAATAACCTGTAGCCGATGCAGGAAGGCTCGAAACACTGGAAATGCACCTAAATAAAGGAAATGACCTAGAGGTCATTGCAATATCTATTACTAAAAGGACTTTCGTCTGTAAAATTCAATGGATAGAAGGGGCATGAAAACTCAAAAGGGATGAGGTACTAGGTCTGTATGCTTCGAGCAAGACTCCTCAAATAACCTCTACGAAGAAATTTTAGTTCCAAGGGATTTTATCATAGGTATCCCTTCTTCAACCAACTTTCCTTCTTCACTTCTCAAACAGCTAAAACTTAACCTCAACAACCAATTGGCCTCTAGCCGAACTGAGGAAGGCTCATGCACGAAAATTAAAATCACAACACACTGATACCACATAATGTTAGCACAACCATGTATGAAACCATCCAAACCAATGACAATCAAAGGAATGACTCATGCAACAAACTCCAATACCTAAATATAGCTCTTTTTTGCCTTTCCAAACCTACTATCTACTTTGAACTACCCAATTGGTCACCCCATACCTATTCGTGCAACTCTATCGCATGATCTTTGAAGAAATTAAGTTGAGCCACTAACGTCCACAATGGAAAACATAAGGATAAGCCCATAAACCACTACTAGGGCATACAAATGGAGATAACCATGGTCATCAATCTATTTCAATGCTACAACTGGTTTGAATGACCCTAAAAATTTATAACCAAGAGTCTGAAGAACAAACACTCAACATAGAATGATCTTCTCCAGGACATCCACCAACTGAGGAATAAATCGTGCTAAATCCTTCTCAAGCATTCTACTCCTGCTGAGTAGATCATCCAAAATTCCAATGATAGCTAAAAACTAAGGTCAAGATAAAGGAACCAATACCGTACCAAAGGACTATCATTTTAACACCTATCAATCACATCTATCAAAATTAAAGATGACCAATTAGGTAGACAAGGAGTAGGCTTAGCCATCCTATAGATGCAATCCCAACTGAGACAATTCTGAAAATGAAGGTTGCACCCAACCTATACAACTTCCAGATGAATCTCAACACCAAGGTTGAACTTCCCTATCTTAACTATTCAAAGCAATCCTATAGATGAGTAAGCATCCATACTCCAAATCCATCATAACCTCCAAGCCGCCATTCTAAGACATCAAATCTAAATTGATCCAACAAGTCTAAACTAAGGCCAAATACCTAAATCGACCTTATTATCCAAATTAGACACATGCCCACTAGATCATATTAGGCTAAAATTGAATCATAGCTGAAGAAAAATATCAGGATGAAGGATAAACCATATGCAGAAAGCACAAGCAATCAACTCTATATATATTAGAGGGCATGAAATACCAAAACATGCCAAAGAACTCACCAAGGTTGTAGACTATACTAGTAATAGCCAAAACTCTAGCAACTCAAAAAATGTAAAATTATCCAAAAATTGGACGATTCAATACTTCATCTAGGCAATGAATACCCAATTTACCAACTTAAAAAGTGGTCAAAAGAAAGATCAGCTATCTCCACCTCTTATAACTCCTCTAGAGTAAGAACCAACTCCATACTAATACTAAGATCAAAGCTATAACTTGGAGGCAAACCCAACAAGCTTGAAAAGCAGATCCAAGACCTCTGGACATTTATATCAAGACCACTACCAGGCGATCAACTAGTCAAATCAAAAGAACAAATCCCAAACTGGTTAACCTCAAAAATGGGCTATAGAGAAGGATAGCCAACGCTAAAATCTTAGCAAATCAAAAAGCATGTCCTAGGATCTTAAACTCAAAATGAGCAATATAACCAAATTGGCAACTCTAAAACTATAATAGAACCACAGAAGGTCAATTTACCTTCACTACCATAACCCAATCAATGACTAATCCAGCCTTGCCAATCAAAGAGAAAAATATCTAATTTCACTATGCTACAAGATAGAAATCCTCCAATCAAGCTAACCACCTTGGCCATAAATCAAAACCAAAAAAAGAGGATTCTAGCTAGATAATATTAGTCCAGTCATCAACCAAGCGAGGATCAATCAAGATCAAATAATGAAAAAAATAACAATAGCAATACAAACATCTATATAAAGAGTAGGTGGTACCAAAATAAAAATCAATAGAAAGTACCATTGTAGGTCCATAAGAAGGCCAATATGCCATGATAAATGAGACTAAAACCTAAATAGTACAGCTAAAGAAAAATATCACATTGATCTATTCTATCCATAAATAAAAGAAATTATCTACGAGGATAGTCATATGAGCATAAACTCTACACCAAGGCATACAACAATAATTGTAAACCTACCACACACACAATAATTCATGGGTATGAAAACCCTAATACACTCATATAAAAAGGTAAAGGCAAAAGATAAAAGATGCACCTATAATGGTGGAGTCCAAAGTCACATGCCTGACGTGCCTAAGAGATTATAAATCTAAGCGAGTCCAAACTCGAACTGATCATCAAAATCATCAATTGAAGTAATAAGTTCACTCTATACCACAATACTATAAAACTAATCTAGACAAGCTGAATAACTAATAGTCCCATATTTGAGACACTCTCTAGATCAGTGACCAAACTATCTGCAGTCATAGCAAACCCTTGAATCCCTAACCTAGCGACGAATATGAGTTGGGTACAACTAGCTATCCAACTAACGCAGAGGGCACTGCTTACTGGAATGACCATCCCCTAAAAATCACAACATACCTCACGAGCCCTACGCCAGTGAGAAACATATACTAACTCTGTCTAAGCAACCAACTCACATCTCAATCACTCTTTAAACCAATGATTAATCTCACTATAACTATGGAAAGCTCCTAGAATACTTTGAGGTACTGCACTCTATGATTCTAAATAGCTTTCATAACCTAAATATCCATACCTAAGACTGCCAAATGCAATGAGTACTCTATGTATTATTTGAGAGTCGCCAATAAACTGCGATGCTAACTGTTTAGAACTAATAGGCTGGAAGTAAATTTGACCTCCACTGAAAGGATCCTCACTCACGAATCATATAAAAATAGCACTACATTGATGACATAGTATGTTACCACTCCCTCCATAAAACTCAATACATGATCTCTCGATGTCCCTCACATGACCAACAACCTGGGAGAAAAAAATCCAACTACTATTAAATGCTTTGACTCCAAATAGAGTGGCAAAGCTAGTCCTCTAGTAAACCTACACATCATCTCTTGCTTTAAAGGATATAGCATATATATATGCCTAGCCCACTCAAGAAAGCCAACTCATACTCTAAAATTGACGAGGAACTCTGTTGCACACAAACAAACCCAGCTCTGGCCTGAGAACTACTTGATGAACTAAATGTCATCTCTAGCTGTAAGGTGCTCGTAAAAGGCTTGAAATCTCCAGTACCAATTCTTGAAAGGCTAAAGTGGTTGCAAACTCTACTGGAGCCTGGGTTGCCCTAAATGGTTGATACTGAAAATCCCTAATGTTAATCTCTAGCTCCCTAGTTTAGTGTTGTATTGAAACTCTAGAGGCACGTGTTGATGTCCCATCTTCATCAATCAATAATCTCATTCACCCATCTAGTACATAATAGAGTCAAATAATGTACTTGAGGTTCATAGAAATACGAACTCAAGACAAAGAATCTAGAATAGAATTTCCTAAAAATGAGCTATAGCCTCCAAAATATAGGTTATATATGTCCCTGCCCCCATCCATAGGACTTTACTAGACACCAAGATCTTGTATAGACACCAAGATCTTGTACCACCACAACAGTAAACCTAGGCTCTAATACCAATTTTTCATGACTCAATTTCTTAGGTTATGATGGAAATTAATAAAAAACACCAGCAGGTAAGCCAACCCGTAGTCTGAAACTTCTAGTAACAAACTATCAAGAGAAATGAAAAAAAATTAAATAATTATAATAAAAAACTAATATACTTATATATAAGGCAGTCCCCAAACCAGGTGGAATTTGTATAAGAGCTTCTAATACAACAAGAATACAAAATAAATATATCGATACAACCAATCTCTGAATACTACATAGAGATTGGTCTAATCTATAAGCAGAGGATAGCAGTACTCCAAATGCTAGGATCTCATCCTAAATCTCTGATCCATAGTTGCTTCTCACGATACATAAAATAATGGTGAAAACCCTTATTATGATTTGCAGGTTGTAGAAGTGTAGTATGAGTACCAAACACGTGGTACTCAAGAGGCAATTGCCGATTGACATCCAAGGATAATGCAAATACACATAACATACCAGCAGGAATGTAAAGTAACACCCAAATAACTAAGAAGCTAATATAATAAGATTACAGAGGTAATAAGGATGAACTATTTAAGCCTAACCATAATCAATAACTAAAGCACTATACCATATATCCTAGATAATATACAAATAAAGGGTAGAAGAAGGATATATAATAGTATGCAAGGCCAAAGAATGAATATACAATATGAATAAACGAAGAAAATGGGGGATATATGATAATACTATAGCTATATACATATATGTATATACAACCTAAGAAAGTCATACTAGCATCTTAGGTCTGTTAATCACAGTAAGAATTAGTACTAGGATAATCAAGATTTATAACCATAATGTCCAACTATGAGATAATTATCCATGATAAAATAATTGTAAGAGAAATGAATTAGAATCATATTTCGAATCTCAGTACCAACTTATAATCATCCTACCAAAAACTAACCATAATAATAATAATAAATTAATCGGCTCGTACGGATGTATAATACCTAATTGGGCCTCATAACCCAGTAGGATCAATCAGCACACAGGACACAATAAGCAGTACTCATAATGTATACCGATGTAACCCTCTATAAGGCTGATAAATCTAGAGATCAAACAATATATTGGTGATATGTAATAAGCATGCAAGAATGAATGTAAAGTAAATCCATAACACTATAACTGATCCAAGTGTCATAATATAACCTCCAACTTGATGACTCGCTAAGGCAGGACCTACAGCAACCTTTTTTATCTAGTAAGATGGCTCACAACAATGAAGGGGCCCCTACGGGGTTCGGGAGTACCCATACACACCAACCTAAACTCTATCTAGGATTTCTAATAATTATCATTATCATCAATCTACTTCATCCAATATTGAAGAGATGTATATAAAATAAATGCACGAATTCAAATCATAGCTAAAAGAATACAACTCCATAAATCCTTTGCATGATGTAAACTCTGGGAGTAAATCTTCATAAAAGTGTAGAAAGGGTCCGAATATCTCTCGACAGAAGTAAATAGTAGAAAAACTGTGAACTGAAATCAATCTTATTCAAATTTCTAAAACATCATTTTTAGTCTCAAAAGCTCATAAATTATTCATTAAGTTGGTATGATTGTCATTATAAAATAGTTTGTTTTAAATCTTAATAGTGGGAATAAATCTCTTTTTAGGAAAAATAGTTGTAAAACTATATTTTTGTTGAAATCATACCATTTAGCGAGCATGAATGTACCGAATCTGTGCAAGGCCATCACCAGTATCCATCCAATACACTACAAGAATCTAAATGTTAATATACTAAACCACATCCTTTACAAGGATAAACCATTCACCCAAAATTTAATTAATATCATAATCATGACCTTGGAACCAATAATATATAACTGGTATTACCATAACATAATCTGGGGAAACCATCATAAACCACAGAGTCAAGTATTAAATCTTATAATAAAGGGGTTATTATCCTTAACTATGTCTAACATGATAGTAACCTTAGGAAATAGGATTTCAGAAGCATAATAAGTATTTCATCTTAAGGGTCAATTCACTCTTCTACTCCCTGAACTCATAATTTAGGCAAAGTCATGGCGTTCTACCTATAAACACGCCCTAACATCCCTATCTAACATGCAACATACATAATACACTATCTCATGAAAAAAGTATACAAAACCATTTTTCAATGCCAAACCGCAAATCTTGAAACACCCACAAACTATCCACCTTTGCTTCATGATCTTAAAATGCTTCCATGCTATCAAACTAGTAACCTACATGTCACAAGGAGTAAAACAAGATCCATATTGATGTATAAAGGATCGGGTCAAAATTTAGGTCAATAACAGGCCTTTGGGACGTGTAAACAAAATCCAAAATTGAATCAGTCATAAAATCCCTCAAAGAACAAGGAATGTATGCTCAAAAGTGGAGCACAATCGGAGTGCAAATCGAATCTCAAATCAGCCCTTAAAGTTTAAGAATTTTAAGGTTTAAATCTAAAAATTTATTAAAAAATAATGGAATTTAATATGGAAAAGTAATGGGAAATTACCAAGGAGTGTTGAGTTAACTTTTCTTAGATCAATGGATGATTGCCCATACTTTTCCTCTTCCAAAGCTCTCTAAAATGGTGAAAATAGACTGAGAAAATAAAGGAAAAATCAGGTGAGGAAGGTGATATAACACCAATGGGATTCACTTAAGTGATCATCACTTAAGCGACCCAAAGATTTCTTAAGCAATCCCCAATGGAAGGTTGACCGTTCACTTAAGCAACCTTCTCTTAAGTGATGGGGTTATCGCTTAAGCAACTGAGGGGACCAGAGATGGTTGCTTAAGGGACCCATGTGTCGCCTAATCGATCACACCAGTTGATTCCAGGTATCAGATTTTTCTAAGTCCAAATGGACTCCAATCGAATTCATTTGAAACCTTAGGTGCGCAAACAAACTATGCTACCATACCGAATTCAATGCTCCAGACTCAATAGAATTGTCAAAACTTTCATTCAAGATTGCTTTGACTAAATGTAGGTCCTACACCTATAGTTCTATTGATCATATAATCATCCATATAGCCCAACAGTAGTGTAGAAGACACATACTTGAATCAAGGGTCCCCCAGCCTAAAATCAATGTTCCAACGCTGTTGAAAAGGTCAAACTTCTCATTTGAGGTCATTTACTAGGATTTTTTATCTAAGACCAAATTCTAAATAACAAAAGCTCCAAAATATAAAAATGAGCCTAAACCCAAATAAACTATTTAATAATCAAGCCGGCAGTTTCAACAAGTCATAAATGACCTATAGCCATTGGGGAAGAGCTGAAATATTGGAAATACGTACAAATTGAGAAAATGGCCAAGAGGATCATTACAAGTCCAGATACCATAAAACCATAATAAAATCAAGAAAAGAGAAGCAAATTCACCTTCACAACAATTCATTCACTATTTACACCATGATGGTAAAAATTTGATACAAATGATGTAATAAATGCATATGATTCATATATCTCTCAATTGATCATCTTGTATATACATGTCGTCATAGGGTAGCTAAGTGGGACCCATGGTAAAGTTGAGGTCCATATACTCATCCAGAAATGACCTTAGACTTATCTAATAATGAATTTGGAAAATGATGTCAAAAATAAACTAATGTCAAGACCTTAGTACCGCATCACAAGTAAAGACCTCGACACCACATGATCGATAAAAACCTTAGTAATATAGCATGACCAACATAATCATTTCACCAATATTGCAATCATATCAGGCTCACATTAGCATAAAATTCCATAAAAATAGAAATATTATCTCATTTACCCATAACATGGCATTAGTACCCAAGTAAATTGAAATTTTATTTATAAGAAAATCCAATTATATGTAAAATGAGTTTAAATAGTATTATCTAAGTTAATCCTATTTAATCCTGCTATCTTCAGGAGATAAGCCTGACTACTTATAAGTATCAACAAAAAGAAAGTCTCAACTTACCTTAATTATCGTCTCATAAGTCAAATTATGACTTTATCCTGCCTCAAAACCTTTGAAAGATAACAAGAAGGCAACATATGTAATCTACATAAACATAAATTATAAGTAACCTTATTGCTATACTTTTATCTTAGGCCAAAAAAGTTACTCCAAAATTCAAATCCGAGCCTACAA